>NC_083654.1:15436464-15736464 GCF_963576545.1 Limanda limanda | reverse complement strand
GAACCCAAGCTTTGCTTTTCTTCAATCTAATTCTCTTCTGTCTCTTTTCTTATTCAGTCAGGTTTGAACGCCCTCGTGCAGCCTGTGTCCAAAGCCATCCAGCAGGTGCAGGAGTTCCGTGAGCAGAACCGCACCTCGCCGCTCTTCAACCACCTCTCTGCCGTCAGCGAGAGCGCGCCCGCCCTCGGGTGGATCGCCATGGTGAGACGGGAGTGGAATAACTAGTGTGTGTGTGTGTGTGTTTGTGTAAATTAGTGTATAATGGCAGGAAACAAGCCCCTCTTTGATTCTGTCATCGCTGTCTGGTGAGTGACGGTTTCTTGGCCGACCCGTGGTCGCCAGCAACAGAGCTGCACTGTTACAGTCCGGATGATGAACTCTGTCTGTCGTGGTCGTTTTGGATCCTAATGAATAATTCATCAGCTTTTCAAACTCTCATAATAGTTTCATTATTTGTCCTGTAGCTCAAACATTTCATTTGTAAACGTGTGAATTGAATTTCTTACTTCTACCACTTATCTGCAGCAGTAATAAACAATATTTAGGGAAAGGGTTTGTACAGTTAGCGTTTAGATAAGAACTTCGTTAGTACTCTTGTTTACATGGTTTATATAAAGCTGCAGCCAGGGGGCGATAAGCTCAACTCAGCATAACTAATGGGAAAAGTTACAAAAACAGCTTTGTTTGACTCTGACCAGTTGCATTTAAAGCTCTTTAATCAAACAAACAGTCTTGACAACCTGCTCATTTAACATATATGTTTGTTTCCTTTCTTGCTACGAGTTAAATAGAAACTGACTGATGCTAATCTTCTATTGATGGAGCTGTAACCACAGATGATTAGCTTAGCTTAGCGTAACATCAAGCTCAAATCATCTTTTCATCTCTTGTTAGCATGTTTTCACCTTTTGGAATCATGTCAGGCGGTTTCTCCCTATTTGCCGTCTTTATAATGGTTTCATTTCCTTCTCCCAGGCCCCTAAACCAGGCCCCTACGTTAAAGATATGCAGGAGGCCGCCATGTTCTACACCAACCGCGTGCTCAAAGACTTCAAGGAGAAGTAAGTAACGCATCAGTCTGCAGCCGTTATTCTGTCCACAATGTGGTTTTATTTATGTGGTGTCACTTTGTCTCTGAAACCGGAACATTCAAATGCAGCCGAGAAGTTTGTAAAACAGTTTGTCCAGTGGTTCCTCTCTGCCGAGTCAGCACTGTCTGATGCAGAATACACTGAAGTGGTGAACTTCCTGTGTTTAGGCCTGAAACTCAACTTTTGTGTTGTATGAGCAGATTTGAGTTCCTTGCTCAAGAATTGAATGATCCTCAGACGTTGCTGCTTCCTTCCTCCGCAGGGACAAGACCCACGTGGAGTGGGTGAAGGTCTACCTCTCCATCTGGACTGAGCTGCAGAACTACATCAAGAAGCACCACACCACAGGACTGACCTGGAGCAGGACTGTGAGTCCTCAGAGAATCTACAATATCCAAGTTTATAAATAAGAAAAACAATTAAAGGAAATTATCGTGTTGGTGTTTTTATTCCCACTTATCATTCAGTAGAAAAACATTTCTCTTTTCTGTCCACCTCAGGGTCCTGTAGCTTCAGCCGGTGCAGCTCCTCCCAGGGCTCCTGCTGGTGGATGTCCCCCCCCTCCTCCCCCTGGACCACCACCTCCCCCCATGGACCTCAGTGCATCCTCTGGCGGCGGCGGCGGCCCGCCTGAAGACCGTAACGCTTTGTTTAAATCCATATGCAAGGGATCCGACATTACCAGTGGTAGGTGGCCAAAATAGTCTAAAAACAGATAAGGTATAAGTTAAGTTTTTTAATTGTGATTTGATTCCCTCCGTTCTCGTCCTCTCCAGGCCTGAAGCATGTGGGTGACGACCAGAAGACCCACAAGAATCCTGGCCTGAGGAGTCAGGCTCCCGTGCGTACCGGACCCAAACCCTTCTCCTCCAGCCCCCGACCCGCTGCGGCCCCCGCCCCGTCCCGCACTCTGCCCCCCGTGATGGAGCTGGACGGGAAGAAGTGGAAAGTGGTAAGTTGTTGGTGCACGACCCTTCTAGAATCTAAGCAGGAGCTGAGTTCATCCTTAAGTTCTGTCGTCCATGTGAAAGGGAAACGTTGAAAAAATATAGATTTGTTTTTATGACTGTTAGCTGGAGTCATTTGTTTATGCAACAGATTGGGCACTGCCAAAATGACTCATTGAGCCAGATATTGAAAGCTCATTTATATTCAGCAACTTCAGTGTTAAGTCCCGTTTAAAACTATTTTATCAACTCTCTGTCTTTGTGCTTTTTGCTTTTCCTTGCCTGCCTCCTGTAGGAGAACTACGAGGGAGAGCAGGGTCTGGTGATCAGCAACACTGAGCTGAAACAAGTGGTTTATGCTTATAAGTGCAACAAGAGCACCCTGCAGGTCAAGGGCAAAATCAACTCCATCACTTTAGGTAAGAAGAGGAAACCAGCTGTCCGATTTCAACTTCACGAGTTGGATCTACTCATAATTGTTGCTCTCTATATGTCAAGGTGGTTTAAGACTTATTCTTCTTATGCATTTTGTTTTTCTCCATTAGACAACTGTAAGAAGATGGGGCTGGTGTTTGAGAACGTGGTCGGCATCGTGGAGATCATCAACTGCAGAGACGTCAAGGTCCAGGTGTGTTAACGAAGCAGCGCTGTTTCATTTCATGATGTCGCCCGGGGGTTTCCTGCTGCTTCACGTTCACTTCCTGTCGTGTTCCCAGGTCATCGGTAAGGTGCCGACCATCTCCATCAACAAGACGGACGGTTGCCACGTCTACCTGAGCCAAGAGTCCCTGACGTGCGAGATCATCAGCGCCAAGAGCTCCGAGATGAACATCCTGGTGCCCGACAAAGACGGAGAGTTTGTGAGTATCACCATCGGGGAACAAAGGGATTTTGCATTTTTCTTTGCTCCAATTTATCTCTGTGGCTACTCTACCGATTAGTTAATTCAGCTTTAGCACCACAGACTTAATTCAATAAGGTGTTTTTTACAAGTTTTGCTACAAGCCAGATTCCAAATCAGCATATCATCAGTTTCATGTATCAAATGGAAGGAAACTCTGAGAAGAAGTCTCTGTCAGAGAAAGTGTCCGATTGCACCATGTTAAAGAAAATTTAAAAAAAAAGACTTCCTGTATCCACCTGTTGTTGGGATCTGATCCAAAATGCATTCTTCACCTCAATTTCCTGGAAATCTCTTCTGTAGTTTGTGTGTAATTCTGCTAACCAACAAACGGATGAAATTAAAAACACAACCTCTTTGGTGGAGGTAATAAAGTCACTTACATTAAACTTGAATTTGACAGTAAAATAAAACCTGCATTTTATGATTTATGGCTTTAAACTTAAACCTCTTTGTCTTTCCTCCACAGACGGAGATTCCTGTTCCCGAGCAGTTCAAGACTCTCTGGGACGGCAAGAAGCTCGTTACCACAGCAACCGAGATCGCCGGATAGACAGGGGGCAGCATATGAAATTACCCCCTCCCCTCCTTGACATCATCCCCACACCATTATTTTTTTTGCAAACTCCCCTCTGACTGATCGACCTCCCCACCAGCTAACTCTCACTGTAGACTGAGATTCGGACCTCATGCGTTACATCTCCCGCCCATTCTTCCCCTAACAGCCAATCACAGCTGAAGCTCTCCCCTCCATAAGCCAATGAGGAGCGCTTGCTTTACCCTGGAGCAAATCCTCCAGCCAATCAGCAGGGAGTAGCTTGTCATTAAAATTGGGTTTCCCCCTGTGATCCAGGGAGCACTTTTCAAAAAAACGATTAATGCCAATAGCTGGATGCTCTTTTCTTCATTTTTCTATATATCTGGATTAAATGTAACTTGTAGAATAGCCGACATAGGAAGAGTGATTCCTCTGCAACGAAAGCACCGCAGCCAATCAGGCGCCACCATCATGATGCTTCATTCAGGATTTCTCTTTCTTTTTATGCAATTCACTGAAGCTCTTGTCAAACAGAAGCCAGGTACCAGAGGAGAAGGACGGCTACTGATGTTGACTGTACGATCATGAACATTAATAGCAGATGATATAAATGTATATTTAACAACTCAAAGCACATAATTAGACATAAAACAAGTAGTCTGTGAAACCACTGTCTATTTCACACCGTCTAACTCTTCATCTAGATGATGTTGTGCAATTTAAATAGGAGGAAAATTCCACTTTCCCTTGAACCCACACATAGAACATTCCCAAGTGTTGAAACATTCCATGTAAAGAGGCAAATGTAGGAACAAGTTGTAAAGAGCAAAGAGATGTTGCTGCCGAGCGGAGGAGAAAGAAAATGACATGTTTTAAAAGAGACTAAAAGAAAGAATTGATTTGTTATTGAACGCTTCACCTCCACATCAGTGGAAATATCTGCTGTGATTGTGTGTGTGTGTAAATATCCCTCAACATCCCCTCCCTTCCTCCTCACCCTCCTCTCGTTCTCTTCACTGATTTCTTTTTTTTTGTTTTTTAAACATCGTCTCTTTTTCTTTTACCTCTTTATCATTTTGGGTCCAAAATCAAAAGTCTGCTCATTAGTTCTGGAGACGTCATTAAAAAAATGTTGCAATAAAAATCCACTGTGTTTTGGTCTCGTTCTTTATTGGATGTACAGATGCATCATGTGATATTATGGATATTAATAGGCTGTTAAAACAAGATTTTAATAACATTAAACAAACTCAAGAGTTTTCTATTTCTGACAATTTGAGCTCACAGTGGAAATAAGGATTCAGAGTCTGGTGTTAGAGTTACAGCATCGAACACACATTAGCTGCTAAAAGTTGAACAGAAAATGACACCATGCTACGAGTGATCAGTGCAAAATGAAGAAACCATCCCTGGTCTGGCTGCAGAGCTTCTTAACTCTTAACTTGCAGTATATTAAAGTCTGATATTATATTTGACTTCAACTGGAGTCCATGAGAATTTAAAGTTGGATGTTTTCAGTGCAGGAAAGGCAGCAGGTTTTCGGTGAACCATTCTCTGGTGAACTGGAGGTGGTCGCCCTTGGATGCCAGAAAAACCAGCTTCCCGGCCTTGTCCATCGCGGCCAGCCCCAAACGATCCTGAATGTGGAGACACGGACTTCAAACCTTTAAACCTCACAAAGGGTTTTACAGCCTCAGACTTTACTGCCTGGAAAACAAAGCTGGTGGTCGATATTGGAGGAACAGTTTTACCTCCGTGTAGAGGACGCTCTCCTGTAGAGTCTCCGTCTCTTTGGCCTGGCCGGTCTTCAAGAAACCAAACCACTGAGGAGAGTTGGGAAAATTACAACAAGTTAAGAGTTAATATAATCATCTTGGTGATGTAAACTCAGGATGTTGATGCTGTAGAACATAAATAAAAACAACGCGGCCATTTGCTGTGTCACAGCAGCAGAAGCAGGGATAGTAAATTACTTTTTTCAGACAAAAAGGCGTAAAAAGTTTTAAGTGAATTTAGAAATAGCAGTGTCTAAAGTAAACAGGACAGAATAGTGTGTTACCTCAGTATCAACAGGATCCACCACACTGTCCTGCAGGAACTTCACCATGACCAACTTGTCCAGCAGCTGAAGGTTCTTCTTGTACGTCTCGTTTACAACCTAAAGAGCAGAAAGAAGTTAAAACATAAGAACCTTTTCAGTATGAATGAAGGTAGAAGCCACTCATCTCCCTGGGTTTGATCTAAAGTCCTCTCTCTACATACTGACCCTCTCCTGATTGATGTCGGCCAGGAACAGGCTGTGCTTCTTGTACAGGTCGTCATTCAGCGGGTCGTGCCAGTACTGCGCCTGCACCAGGCTGATAACCACACACACAACATCCAGTCAGTGCAACACATCAGTTGAATAGCAGACAACCTCAAAGAGCCGCACAATAACCGGAGTCAGAGCGACGGAGACTTACTGCTTCTGAACCAGGTCGGAGTAAGCTCCGCTGTTCAGTGCTTTGCGGATCCAGTCACAGATATGAGAGCTCTCTCCGGGACACCTGGGCAGCCCGTACACGCCTGAGGAGCAACACACATGTGCAGGGTTTACACATCACCACTGAGATTGTGATGACGACTCACATTCACACTGCATTTTATAAAAAAATGATAGGAGCTATAAATAAAAACCTTGTCTGGAGGGACATAGTCACGCAGGGAAAATTTACATTTAAACATTTACAGTTGAAGAATGCTGAGCTAATTCTATCTAATGAGGATACAAATCTAATTTATCTCAGCTGTAACAATGCAGCTCTGTGGTTCATCAACAGACTTCTGATTTCATCATAGACACAGTGAAGAGGCAGAGTCCAATTGATTTAATGTTGGGCTGATTGCATCGGCCTCTAGAAATGGTGTAGACGAGATTAAGTGGAAATAATCTACAGTTACCCACGTTCATCGTAATTAATATATATACGTGAACTTTCAATAAACATGATCATTGTTACTAAGATCAGTTCATTGTTGGTTTTTCATGAGAATGGTTAACATAACAGGATATTAATAGATAAAGATATTGCTGAATATAGTTCAACAGCAATAGATTCAGGAGTTTATAACATGTGATGCCAACATTACATGTAGAATTTTACCTTTATTACAATAAATCAGTACAAGTGGACTTTACCTTGATGCTGACCACCGACGGAGATCAGGTTTTTCATTGGTGGAGACGGGCAGCGCTGAGCCACGGCTCTCCTGTGAAGAGAGCAACCAGGAGGAATCAGCTTCCTCCTTCTTAGAAGAATAAGAGAATCTAAACAAAGACAGGATCTGTCATTCACACTAGAAAGCAGGAGGTACATACAGAAATTGCCCCCCCTGGGAGAAGCCCATAGCATTGTATCCTCCCTTCAGCTCGGGGTTCTGAGCAAGCTGACTGCACACCATGGACACCTGCTTGTTCACATCCATGAAGAAACCATTTTCTGTGTCCTGCAGGAGGAGACACATGGAAAGTTCAGAGCGAGACGGACAAATCAGAAAGAAAAAGACGAGCTGTGTCCACACGGGAGAAACGGTCAAGGTGCCGCGAGGGATCAAAGCAAAAAGGAACAAGTTTCCAATGAATATTAACACAAAAAAGTGACAAAAAGTTGTGAAGGAGACGTTTTCTGATGCAACTTGAGCGACTGGCTCTGCAAAAGTTAAAGAATAGCAAGTGTTACATGTTCAAGTGGAAACATTTCTATATGCATTGTGTGTTTGTGCAGGAAGCAAAGGTGGATTTTATGTACGTTTACAGAACTTAAATAAAGCCTCAGTGCAACATCCGACATTTCTTAAGATAAGAAGCTTCAATTATGGACTTTTTAACAAAGGTAAGACTGGAAATTCACATTATATTATATTATTCTCTTGGACCTAAGACACTTCACTACAGAGAAGTTTTCTTCCTCAGAGGTTCTGTAATAAATGTACTTTACAGTGTACTGGTACCTCGATGACGTTTTTCCCGATCATCAGTGAGATCACGTAAATGCCGGCGATCTCCTCCTCGACCATCTTCTTTATGGATCCCATGCTCAGAGGGTTACAGCAGCTGTCACCTGGTGAACACACGTATATTCACTTTATTTAATAACTGAACTCAAATTTTCCATTTTAACATCTTAACACTCACACACAATACAGTTATTTCAAGATTGACTGTAACTTGAGCTTCTGTTGGATATCAAAAGTTTGATTATCACGAATTAACAACAACAAAATCTGATAATAAAACACATCCGACTTATACATCTAGAGAATCAACACATTCATATTATATAATAGTATAATAATATATTTGTAAAGCACATAGAGCAAGTACTAAAATATGTATATGTGTATATCATAGACTGTATATGGTGTATATGTACACAGTATTTTTTTTGTTCTGTCTGTTCATGATGACATGCAGTATCTCACCCATCCCATGCCAGATCACCAGTGGTACGGTCCCATTGTTGGAGTGATGAACTGGTCCGGCAGCGACCAGCAGCACAGGACCGGCCAGGAGGAAACACAGGAGAGCAGCCGCCATTCTGGTCCCTGAGACAGGAAGTCAAGAGACGGACTAAGTTCCTACAGCACAGGGAAGAGACCAAAACAAACCAGTCAGCCTCGGGTTAAACATGGACTGGGATGTGTCCTCCCTGAGAGTTGGTGTGAAACCTGGATCACAGCTAGTTTTCAGGAAAAAGGTAAAAAGTCCAAAGACATTATTTAATAAAACTCGATTACAGGTTGAATCCATCAGGTAATATCGACGTTAAGTCAAAGTAAAGTTAGCAGGAAAATGTCACAGTACTTCAAAGAGTATCGAGATGAAAGTACCATGACATATTTATAAGTTACATGAAAACTTGAAGTACTTCTTTAGTAGAGATGTATTGTTTCCTGCAATTTGAGTTGGAAAATACAGAACCAGTGATTTTACCTTATTTTAAAATACCTTTTTATTTTTGTATCTGGGTCTGATCATTGTGCAGAACAGAAACTAGGGTGTGTGTATTTCCTGGTATCTTCACAGATTAAGGGGAATGCAATGATCCCAGGAATTACCCTGAGCCCAACATGTTTCCAAAGAGAATCACAAGGAAGAGTTCAGCTTTTAACCCAAATAATCGATGAATAAACACGTTTTATTAATGAGCGGTTTCATATTTAACTTATATTCAAACATGCAGTTAAGTGGAGTGAATTTTTTTTACTGTAACGAGCTTATTTAATGTTTAAAAAGCGTTTTAATGTTCAATCATTACTCACCGTCTACAATCACTTCCTTGTTTGTCCGACTGCCTGTCACATGACCAGTTTATGATTCAGACCGAACAGCCAATCAGATTGGAGGAGGCTGTGTTGCCATGTTTGGTGTTTTTTTCCGGTCATTTCCGGCTAAAAGTGGAAGTTTGTGGCAGTTTTGGAAGTTTTCTTTATTATTAGGATGGTTTATAGAAAAGATATGAAACATTGGGTTTTTAATACACAGGTTCTCAAGTTATTCTGGAGGCTCAGGGAGATAAAAACAACGAGGGGTTGATTAATTTAGGTAATCCCTCAATCAGGGCCTGAATGCATCTTCAAAAATTATTTGAATTTGAATATACTTCAAATAACATGTTGTATGTTTTATTCAGAGTGTCTCCGTACATTATACAATTTCAGATGATCACTGTTAATCTCTATTTAAATAAAAAGACGATATAAAATATAAAGTCACTTCAGAACTTTGTTTTAAAATTTTGTCTCAATTTAATTAAATGATGATTTACAGTACTTTGAATAATACAATATAATTATAAACTGAAAATAGTCATTAAAGTTAAGATTTGATTTGCTCAAATGTAAACACATACAGATTTAAATTGCTCTGGCCTATAATCCACTTCCCTGTATCTGACATTAAACTCCACGTGTTTGTTGTTCATTTTCTTTTTTTTATTGTTTAAAACTTCAGAATCTGTTTCTTTATCTGTTCATGTGAAAAAACCTTCTGTTTGCACTTTACAGTTAAACCATCTCATGAAATTAAAGTAAAAAACTCTGAAACACTTTATTTCCTTTGTACAACTGACAAAAACTTAAAATGTGCCCCTGTAATTTTTCCTCCTCTTCTTTCCCTCCTCAGTTTCTACCTGGCCAGCATCTCCATATTATAGGCCTTCAGTAGAGTCCTCCAGGATCACATTCCTCAGTTTCTTTCATATCTGTAAGTTGTGTATTTCTGTCATTGTGTTTAATTGCAGTACAATAAGAAGGTGCCATGTGTTTCCCTCTCTTCTTAACATCCTTTTTGTTTCTTGGTGCTCTGGGCTGGGGAATCTTCCTGTTCAATGTCGTTTTTAGCGAGATTTACATCACCACACTCTGCTGTGATATGATCGATGTCGTCATTGATGTCTCCTGCAGTTACAGCGAGGAAGCATTAAACTCAACAAGTGATGCCAGAGATCACTTCCTCACTCTATCCAGAGTTTCCAGCTGCTCCTCTGGTCTCCTGGCTCCTGGCAGACGGATGGAGGATGGCAGCGGTCGGGCCTGTGACAGCGAGTCTGTGGCTTTCATCAGAATCAACACCAGCACCGGCCTCGGCCTCAGAGAGCAGAGCCTCCAGAGGGAAGGTGGGTCGCTTTGGGTTTCAGGAGCAGTCCGGTTGGTATCATCACACACGGGTTTGAATATACAGCACGTCTAAATGTTTATTTTAAATCTGAAGCTGGCAACACAGAACTGTGTAAACTGTTCAAAATGAGGAATGATGCCACAGGTTTTATTTAGAGTCGGTCAGCACTGAAGCAGCCGATGTTTTCTGTCCACATTGAACTAACTGTGTTTAATATCAAACAGAAACTTTGGGAAGAAACTCTGCATCAAACTTAATCTGTGGTCGTTCTTTTAAAAAGCTTATAAAGCCAATCACGTGTTTTTAATACATTTTAATATAATAGTTAAGTATATATGTTAATTTTGTGGCAGGATCTGAGACATGCAATCAAACAAGTTGCTTCTGTCGGACATGTTGTTTTACGCTTTTGTTTTTTTGTCCATTATGACAAATGAGATATAGCTTCTCAGGCTAATCCCTAAACAAAGCTACACTACTGGATGTAGCCATAGACTGCATTCTCTCAAATGACCAGCAGGTTTTAAAATAAGTCACTTTCTATAGAAATCTGTAAAAATAACTCTAATCCCTTGATTTATGGCAACAGAAAACCTTTTCATAAGGAGATTATTGTCTCAGTCTCTTGTGTCAAGTCCTCTTTAATGGTCCCAGTTAGAGTCAAATAGACGATAAAGCACATTATGCATTGGGGTGTGGAGGACACCATGTGATTGACAGTTAGTACCGTCCAAGTGGTGCATGTCCCAGGTGTAGATGGTCGTGTTATAAACTAAACCTGTGCCACAGTTTGTTTCCTACTTTCTTTACATGTATTAGTACTGAAATGTCCACTGACTCGCCCTCATCACATCCCACACCACAGTCTTCCTCCATGTTCCTGCTCACTGTCTCTTTGAGGTCTTTAATCCTTTGTGTGACAAACGAGTCCTGCTGAGCGTTTGTGCTTCAGTGTGTTTTCTGTTGATAATGACTCAGGATCTCCTCCGACCAGATCTGTGCCAGTTTCACCATTAGAGCCTCGGCTCATTAACAGTGGAGGCAACAACATGATGGATTTAATGGAGTTGGGGAAATGACTGGTGAAGCTTTCCTCTCACATGTCAGGCCTCATTTGTTATAGTGTGATCAACACTTAGGCCAAAATGACCACGCAAATAGTTGGCTTATTTCTGCTTTTTTGGTAAAAGTGAAGAGAGATTTATATTACATGAATTAAAAAAGAGAAAGAATCAGCATTTTATTATTTGTTTATTTCTAAAAGTGTGTTTAATTATTCAAAACTATTACAAATGATCTAACAAATGAGACTCATGATTAAAACTTCTGTCTCCTTGGTTTTAATTATGGGGAATAACTGATTTTAACTAATTTTTATGTCTTGGTATCTTATAAGAAACCTGATAATTGTAATTTTAAGTCGTTTTATTTATTTATAATTGCTTGAATGTTTGCGTGCATCTGTTTTCTGCAGTTGAACATTTGTAGGTAATTGGGTTGAACAGCAGATGGCAGCATATTGACACGTACATTTTTGAGATTTTTGAATTGACTCATGCTTCTGCAATAATCAGATAAGGAATCAGAGTTCATATACAGTATATACAGTATATATATATCCCATGAGAGCCTTCAGAGGACCCTGCAGTCTATCAATAGTTTGTGTAAATAAACAGAAAAACACCCCACATGAATTAAAAGCCTGCATCCCATCCTCCTCCTCACTGTACATTCTGAGTTAATGGGTAGTGGCAGGACGGAGCCGCAACTGAAGCCTCTAATCGTCCCCAGACCTCCTGCTCACCACTGTGGAAAATGGAGGTCAATGAGCGGGAAAATGATATCTTGCTCTCTGGGCTTTTTCCTGTCAGGACTTTGCAGTTTGCTTCGAACCACAAGACCGTACGACAGAAGAAAGCCTGAAGGTTTCAATCTGAAAGACAATATAGAGACTGTAACGCTCGTATCCATGTCAGTGTAACTGTGCTTAACCATTTCTGAGCAATACACTGTTTATAACACTCAGTCACACATTAATGTAATATGAAATGTTAGTGTTTATTTATATTTGTTGAAATGGATGTGGCTAAAAGCCTCAGATGAGATTAGTTAAACTTCTGTTTGACAAACTAGATTTGAAAACATCGACATTTAATCTTAAAGCAAACTGTGAATGATCTTTACACACAAACAGTTAATGTTCCCTAATGTGAATAAACAATAAATGCTTTATGATTCGAATAAACAACCAAATACATGGTTTGATATTTGAATTAATGATCAATGAATGCTTTATATTTGGAATTCAAGTCTAATTTAAGTGTGTAAATAGTTACACCCTTTATAATTTGAATAAAAAGTATAATTTAAGTGTGCAAATAGTCACACCCTTTATCATTTGAATAAAAAGCATAATTTAAGTAAGTAAACGCTTTATAATTTGAATAAAAAGTCAAATTTAAATGTGTAAATAGTTACACCCTTTATAATTTGAAGCAAAAGTATAATTTAAGCAATTAAAAGCTTTATAATTTGAATAAACAGTTTTAAAAGTTTTATAAGACTTGTAAGACTAGTTCCTTAAATCATGTTCAAAAGTTATTTATAAAGTAAGATGTGTGTGAACTGCTGTTATACTTATCATTCATCAATTGTATACACACAAGATGATATAATTATATTCTTTGTAAATGCTAAATATGGTAGATCACATAAAATGATCCCTCTTATATAATGTTTCCACGTCTGTAAATATGATTTTGAGGATTTTCCGTTTAGAGAGATAATACAGTGGTTTCACATCAGCAGCTGGAAACCACGTGGATCCTGGAGCACCATGTATTTAAAATATTCTGTTACATCCAAAAAACACACACGGGGCCACCTTCTCTGCCCGTGAACTCCTCACAAGGTGAAAGAGACGGAGGGAGTGGAGAGAGAGAGAGAGACAGAGAGAGACAGAGAGAGAGAGAGAGAGAGAGAGAGAGAGAGAGAGAGAGAGAGAGAGAGAGAGAGTGGGGGGGGTTGGATGAGTTTGGCTTTTACGCACCAGACTCAAGACGCTTCAGTCCGTGGAAAACCTGCCGGGTCCAGAGTCCACGGAGGATTTAATCATCTGTCACTTTACACACAGAGCTGAAGAGACTCGATCCCGCAGAGTCCTGATCCCGCAGAGGAAGCTGATGCGCAAAGACCGGTACGTTTATATTGATCCACAGTTTTTAAATATCGTTAAGAAATAGACGACATGCAGGTGCAACGTTTTAATGCGTGAACGTGGAGTATCGTGTGATTTTTGAAGAGTTGTGCGATGAGTTTATTAACTGAACTATTTAACTTTGCCCGGATCCGCATCTCTACTTTTTCCTGCGCACAGGGAGACTTTAAATTAAACCATAAATAGACTTATTGATGGGTTTACTGGTTAATGTCCTATTTATAAGACTCTTAATAAGATACATTAGTGAGTATTATACTTTGGGTTGCCAGGTTGTGAAGAAGCCCTTTCAGCCTTTAGAACATTTATTCCACTTATTATTTCTATAAAGAAAGTGCTGCAGGGAATGTGGACTTAAATCCTTTCATAGAAGTTTTGAATGCTTGTTTATTTCCTGCTCATTTCGACATCTACAACTCAATCATATCAAACAACTACCAACCTGGCAACTCAATATGAATTGTTACTGTATGTGTCTGCTTGACTTTCAAGGAGTCTAGACTGGCTTACATTGAGTTCCTGGAGACTTGCTCTAACTTTAACTGTGGTTTAAATGCCTAATCCTGACCTTTAACCTCAATAGAACCTTTAAACATCTGAAACCTAATGATTTACACTATGGAGACTTGCAATTTGTCCCCATATGTGACTGTATAAACACATTTCTCTCCCCTACAACATGATGGATGCACCAGAGAGGATGTTCTTCTTAGCAGAGTGAGGAACTGGTGGAGGTTATTTGGGGGGAGGGGGGGGGTGGGGGGGTCCAGAGTGAGTAACTGATACTGTGGATAAACGCTGCAGCCCCCTGGTTTTCAAGTCAGGGTCCTGAGAAGAAGAACAAGGAGACCTTTGAGGACACAATCAGCCACATCTTGAGCTGGCTCACATGCAGGAGGCGTAATGGCACTGAGGAAGGGGGGGGGGGGCTCACAAAATAAAGCTTTATGTAGACAATTAGAGCTCCTACACACACACACACACACACACACGAGCGTGTCTGTCAAGCCATTCACTGCTGTTGAGTTATAGTGATGTCATGTCTGAAGATTACAAATTTTGTTCCGGAGACTCAGCAACCCCCCGCCCCCCTCCGACCGCTGCCTCCCCCAGCACCACTCATAGTTTCCACCACCGCACACCATCCTCATACCACCGCTATGTTTCAATCCATAATGTGTGTTTGTGCCTTTCATGTGCATTGTGTGTTTTTTTGGGTTCCACTTGGAAAAGGAATTCTTTGACTCTTGTCCTTTTTTTAGAAAGCAGAGGATGGTAGAAAAATAGTTCTTGTGCTCCGTGTCGGAACCGCACTGTTCTGCCACGTTTTGACCACAGTCGCATTCCTCTCGGATTCTTGCGTTGGGCGAAGGTCGAGCCGGAGTTCAGTCACTGGAGAAACGAGCCGCAGGCGAAGAAATCACATAGAAGGCGACAATTTGCATTCACAAATGAGTAACAGTCTTAAAATCTGAATATAAAGGACATTAGATTACTGACTTTACTAAATCTTATTCTGTTTTGTATTTACTCATCCAGCAGTTAAAGAGAATAATCATGAATCCTCTCTCCACCTAATGAATATAAATTCAATATTCACTTTCTTTTAGCTCTGTTTTTGGTCTCCACCGCCTTGAACTTTCTGTGGAGCTGCTAAAATCTCCTCTTTGTTCACCAGCCAGACTCCAACTGTGTGTGTCTGCTGTTTGCTGCAGGGCTGTAGTGTGTACAGTGGGTTTGTTTAGGGCCAAAAATGTAATTATGAGAACAATAAGAGAGAATCAAATCTGTAATTTTGGGCTGAACGGCTAAACAGTGAACTGAAGCTCACTCAATCGCTCAAAAACTCAAAGTCATACATCAAGGGAAGATGTAGAAGGAAGAACACTGAACAATACCTTTTTGGTTTCGCCCTGGTGACCGAGGCTTGTCTATGTAGGGACTCTGATTCTCTCCACACACAGAGATGAAGCTCGGAATCTAAGACAAATAAATCCAACAGCAAACATAAAACAGACACAGCACGTCCAACACTCGCTCGGAAAACAAACATTTGTTACCATTAACACCCAGGACTTGAACTGGACTCGCTGCCAGCTGCCTGGTGGGAAAACGTGTTTACTTGTGTATGTGTTCTGGATAACAACGGTCGGGTCTGAACGCTCCAAGTGATATAACACAGTCGCCAAGAGAAAATTCAGTGAGGATCCATTTTTAAATCCACTTCATAAACAAACGTGATTATGATCCTTTTCACTTTGATTGTTTTCTCCGTCCTTTGCAGAAGCTTTCAGACGTGTCCGATGTATTTTGAGCTGTGCCAGTGGCTTGGCTCCGGATGGTAACGTCAGCCTGAGCGGTCGGTCAGTCCACCGCTGTGGTCGAGACGTGAATCTCTCAGTGGAGTCACGTAGAGGTTCATGTTCCCCAGAGGATGGATCTCAAGCGCCATCATCTGGTCTAAATAGTTTTCTCTCCAACTCTTATTAGTTGAGGATGAAAACCGTGTTGAAATTAATTAAGTTTCCAATGATAAATGAACAGTGAGTAAATATTTATTTGATCTGAGATGGAGTTGGGGTGTTTCTTTAAATAGAATTCAAATGTTCACCTATGGTTTGTGTTTAAATGATATTGTTCTTTATGGAAACGTCCTGGGAAATGATGCTGATGGTCTTTTGATCTTGTTGTCTGACTGTTTGTCCTTTGAGTGGACGGAGGTGAAGCAGCAGCTGCAGAGCTCGTTGTTCCTCCAAGTAAACAAACAGCCAAATGGAGACTTATAAAACTGAGCCAGACACGTAGTCTATCTTTAAATGAGCTTTGTGTAGCAGGTTGTGTGTCATTATATCCAATGACACTGCTCGTATGGAACAGAGCATAAAAGAAATGTCTCTTGACTACACAACATCAGGTCAAGTGAAATGGACTGTTCCAGGAAATCTTCCAGGGAAATTCAAATATATTTTTAGTATCTATCATTAAACTGAAAGACGCAATTCATCTTGATGGGAGTTTTAATTATAGACAATGAATTGCACATTGTTTGGACATTTTAATTTGTCTCTGGGGCTGAAATAAGCTTTGTGATGTGAAGGAAGTTTTATAAAACAAAGCTCAACAATCACTCCATCTTAAAAAGCTCTTTACTCCCCAATATTTCAGCTTAGGTTACGTTTCACTACTATTGACAGTTATCATAGTTTTTAATTTAATAGACAAACCAGCTGAACCCAGGACACTCACTTTATCTTCTTCTCTTTGGAAACTGCAGTGACTGATCTTCGATGAGATTCTTTAATTTAGAGACAACACCAGATACAGTGTGTGTGTTGATTTGTATTTGTGTGCGTGCAGCTGATATTGGGCTTGTGATCCTGCAGGAAGTGGCACCACATTGAGCGTCTTTGTACCGGGGGGTGAAAGCGAGCGCAGTCATCTGATGGCCAATAAGAGACCGGCCTTGTTTTCCTATTTTTCTGTACCAGTTTATATCTGTTACCATGAGGGTGTCGCTTCACTCCTCCGCGGCTGCAGGGCACCTCTGTAGCTCCAGCTCTCCCCCCCCCCCAAATCCAGGTTGTGTAATTCAGGAGTCGCACAATATGAGGACTGTTCTCGTGCGGAGCAACCGTTAAAAACACCCTAATCTATAGCAGGGGATGTAAACAGTGAAGTGGCGACATAATTAAAAACCAACTCTGTTACGCACTTTCCTGTTTTAATTGGATGCACACACAAGGTCTGAGGCCGTTACAGTGAGAGCACAGAGGAAAGGCTGTTATTGTTGGTTCAAGGCAAAACGCTGTATTTCCTATGATATACACCAGTGCACTATAGACTCATTATATATATATGTGTGCTATATATAGTCCAAACTGTCAAAAGCAGTGTCATTTATACAGCAATAGTTCACGCACAGACACAAAGACACTAGTGTAAACTTAATGGTGGTGCTGGTGGAAAAGTTGGAGCATCACCGAAGTCATGGGATACGTCATCTAGTCGTGATGAATGTCAAGATGTATTACAATTTATGGCGAGGGGAGCACAGTGGTCAGGGCTGTGGTCTCACTGGTTTGAATCCTCAGTTAGATGGGGTCTTTTGTGTGAAGTTTGCATGTTCTCCCAGTGTCTGTGTGGGTTTCCTGTCGGTGCCACACCTTCCTCCCACAGGCCAAAGACATGCAGATTGAGCTGAGCTTGATTGGAGACTTTAAATTGACTGTAGTTGTGAATGTGAGTTTAAATGGTTGATATACTGGTCCAGAGGTCAGCTGGGATTGGCTCCAGCGACCCTCAAAGAATGATTTAAGATAATTGTCACGATATTTCAGTGAGGATGCGGCTGACCAACATTACGATTTACAAAAAAACAACTTTCCTACTCACTTTCCTGTTTTAACAGCTCAAACTTGTTCTTTTGTGAATGATGAAGTAAAGACGGCCCTGATTTTGAGTTTAAACATTTCTATGACCGATTCTAGGGAGTGTGGCTCGTATTCCGAGTGGGAATGTAATAACGTCACCCCACAAAGGCTTTTTCTTAGCATGCACAATTTAAGATTGTGTGGCTGTGACAGATTTAACACTCACCTATATACTGGTCCCACTGGGTTTTATTACGTGTGACAGCGGTTTTCATCATGGAACGGTCTGGTTTGTAAACCTCACACACGAGTCCAAATTCCTCCTCGGGGGAAAATAAACACTAACACCCAGCCGAGCTGTGATGGCTCGCAGAGTTCCTGGCTCCGGTCGTAAGAAAGTGTCAGGTTGTTGCGGAGAGTGAAACAACAGCAGTGAGCCATGAAGGGACATGAGACAGGAGGGAGGCCTGGTGGCTGA
Organism: Limanda limanda; assembly: GCF_963576545.1. NCBI lineage: Eukaryota > Metazoa > Chordata > Actinopteri > Pleuronectiformes > Pleuronectidae > Limanda > Limanda limanda. The sequence continues at coordinate 15,718,264 of NC_083654.1, read as the reverse complement.
TCCTGGGAGCCTGTTGCCATTTGGCTGCGACTACAAAGCTCTCATAGCGGAGTGACTGCGATAAATCCCTCAGCGGGACAGAGAATATCAGGGAAGAATCCAACATGTCCACTCCACGAGGTGAATTGTGGGTTTAAATAGTTTCGGCAGCCGTGCTACTCCAGAGAAAAGTACTTAGACAAGATGGATCGTTTGTTTAAATGTCGGGTGGTGAGGAGGAGAACTGGGGCAACAAGTATTCTTGGGCGTGTCCCAAGAGAACACCTGTAAAGTGAATGTCTCTTAAACCAGGCGCTGGCAACAGATGAGTCAGAGTCAGGAGACGGCTGAGACAAATGTCTGAATGTCAACGGTGTGATGATGAAGAGATTCTCACCAGACGTCAGTTGTGACCTTAGACTGTACATTAAACAGAAAGCTCCAAAATGTGAAGCCAGAACATCTGAATTGCCCCCTGGTGGCTGGCTGCAGTATAACCCTGCCTCCTCCATGTTAGCAGACATGGATCACGCTAAAAAAACAAAGCATATGTTCGTTATTTGGTATAATAACAATTAAGTGCGACCACAAGTATCCAGGATATTTAAGCTTAATTTTATTATCATAATAAAATATATAAACTGCAAGGTTTTAAATCACTTTACTAGGTTGTTAGGCTGAACACATTTGATCTTCTTTGTTTAACCCCTATTTATTTATTTTCCAATTCTGTTTTAGGTGGATTAAACTAATACATTAGCTTCAGGCATTTGATAAAATCTTAGGTTTTGCCTTGCGTTCTGTATTTATGCTAAGCTAAGCTAATTACCTCCTGACTCCAGCTTTACTTCACAACAGTTTATGAGTCTTTACCATAATTGCAAATTAGATAGATAGATAGATAGATAGATAGATTGATAGATTGATACATGGATACTTTATTAATCCCGTGGGAAATTTAGGACATCCAGTAGCTTATACATCTCACTGACATACATACATAAATCACATATGTAGCTTTTTTTTCGTTTAAAGCTACACAATTACGTAGCTTTAAAGATGATTTAAAGTCCGACAGCATAAAATATAGTGTTTTAATTAGATACTGTTTTGGAGGATTTCCCTGGTGGAGAAGTGGATGTATGGAGGAGAACAGCTGGAGGCCACAGAATGTGTCCACAGATGTCGTGGCTCAGGAAGAGAAACATAAAGACACAAAACCAACACTGTGTCCGGAAGGAAAGCCATTGTTCCACAGACGTGGACGGATGAGAATAGAAACCGAACCTCTCCAGACGTTGCAGGGGGGGAAGTCGAGCTGATTTCCCCATCCAGACAACAATCTGACAGAAAACAGACAGAGGATGTTGAGTTTTTCTCTGAGTTTGATTTTTCCTCCATGTTTTGTGAAGCCGGCCTGAGTCTCTGTGGGAGGAAGCGTTGTGTTATCTGCTGGGAGGTTTGAGGGACGTCCTCGGTGTTGCTCTAACTTGGTGTCGGGAGAAAACGCCGCGGAGGGACAGGGGAGTTTCTGTCGCTGGCGTCGGCTTCGGGACCCGACTGGGAGCACACTGTGTTTATCTTTCATGTTTATCTGAATTTACTGCATCATTGGTTATTAGAAAGCAGATGTTTGATAGCAGTCAGACGGGAGGAATGTAAACTGCACTTTCAGGACGACTCCTCCACGGACCAGATGCAAATACTTGGAGGTCGTGGAGCATGAAGCCCGGCACCTGGAAAACAGAACCCAGGCTCCGTGCAGCCGGGAAACCTTCAGCGTGAAGAGCGTTTCCTTCTTCACAGCTTCATTACCAACCACTAATGGCGGCTGAACAAACGGCCTTTTATCGCTGCACTGAGCTCTTGTTCCTCGTTTCAACCGAACACATGACGGCTCATTCCTCCACCCCCCCACCCTGGGAGATTTCAAAGCTAACCCCACCGCCTCTTTTCTGACATTACAGAAACATGTCAAACCACTCAGCCCAAAATAAGACAGACACTATAAACGACAACTGTTTCCAAGAGAAATATTTAAGTTTATGCCGTTTTGCAACATATTCCAGACGTTGTAGTGGTGAGCAGGAACATAAATCTCCACTTTAGATACAGGATCATGCTCAGGCCTGCCACTGGTTCCACACGAGGGTATTTTAACCTCCCACACATCATTTCCTCGCTCATTTCCTTTTGCTGTTGCAGAACATGGGGTCAGATATTCTGTTAATGCCACGCTGTGTTCAGTAATAACGCTGGGATGATGTTATTGTCTGTGCGCCCGGCCTGATTTCCACCTGTCCTTCCTCTGCTCCACAAGCCTCAGGTCAAGCATTTGGATTGTCTCTCTTTTTTTTTTACATATTTCAGGTTCACGTGTCTCTGGTCATTTTTGCATCTCTCTGGTTGCTGTGTGTCTCTATGTATCTTCTTGACATTTTAGAATAGACCTTTTTCACCCAGAGACCTTATTGTTCCTGATGAGCTGAAAACTAACATTTAAACATCATCTCCTTGGTCGGGATATGATGAGAAAGACATGTTTGGAGTTCAACTCTGCAGATCATCCTCATTACTCCGGTGGGATTGTGTTTTGTAACTTGTGCCCAGACAGCTTTATGAAAGCAGGCAAGGCAAGAATTCATAATGAGGCAATTGAGATTTAAAGATATTTTTTAGAAAAGAACAAAGTTGTGCTTTTAGAAGCTGCAATAACGAAGTGTGTGCGGGAAAGGAATTTTATTCCTCAGCAGTTTTTGAAAAGAAAAACACTGGTAGTTTTGTTAAGATTTAATCAAGAGGCAAAATGTGGGACATGCACTTGAGATGATTGAGAAACCTCAAAATGTTTAGATAGAATATAACAAGATCGCTGTAATTTGATTGGGTTAAAATGCATTTAGCAAACACAACATGTCATTACCAGTTTAGGATTTTGTTATTTTCTTTTGAAGAGTAAATGATTGTTACACATTCACAAGTGAGGTGTGGACAAAAGAAGTGAACGAGATAAACGAGTGCCCTTTAAAACACAAACCAAACACAGATGAAAGAAGCCCTCGAGAGAGAGAGAGAGACTTTGAAATTGAGAACACCGTTTCACTCCAGCTCCCAACAATTAATATTGTTTAGTTGTTCCGTCTCAATGCCAAACCTGCCGCAGGGGGTTTCAAACAAGAATGAGTGGGAGGGAGCGGCCGACATCACAAGCTTTCACTGGTTAGTGAGTAACGAGGAAATAAGAGAAGCGGTTATATCTTGAGGGTGAAGATTTACAATGAATCAACCCTTCAGTCTTCATTCAGCCATCTCCATTCTTTACATTTAAACTGCACAACAATATCTTCCGGCGTTCTGTTTCTATTTCCTGCGTCCTAAATCATTTTAATGACTCTATTGGGCGGTTTCACATTTTTTTTCCAGAGTCGCCAACAAGCTCCTCCTCTTCCCTCTTAACTTTGAACATCTCCCAGACTGACACCAGGTCATCACCATCAGTAACTGGTCCCCCATCGCTGCTCCTCTGGCGTCCCCCAGGGCTCCGTGTTTGGGCGTCTCCTGTTCTTTCTCTTCATGTTCCAGTTTTCAATCTTTCTGACAGTCGCCATGACGCTTGTTAGTGATTGTTCCGTTCATAGACTGTATGTGAAGATCAGTGTAGCCTCCATGACGTCACCCACAGGTTTCTGGTTTGGTCTCCCGGTCCGTGTGCAGCCTGGAGGCCTGAGGTTCTCCTCCACCTGGTTTAAAGCAGGCGATGTGTGATTAATATAAATTATAAAGTACGTCTCGTGAGATGAGGAGGATCTTCACAGCCATTACTACCAAGGATAAACACAAGTTCAGGTCGTTAATATATGTTTAACTTCTCATGTCTATAAGCACATAATAAACAAAGTCTATAGTGGAGCAGAGGGATAGGATATCAGAATGAGAAAAGCAGATAATACGACCTAAACATATTGTACAGAACTAACATTTCATTTCACTCTTCATTTTCTCAGGAGGTGTCCACATTTATAGTTTCTTTCCTGTTGGTCGTTGTTCATGATCCAAAGCTCTCTTCCTCCTGCTTTCTCTCTCTCTAATCCCAGTCCTCCTCCTCCTCCTCCTCCTCCTCCTCCTTCCTGCCTCGGATACTGATACCAACCTGCGTCTGGGACTTCTTTGTTTTTCAGTTGGTCAGCCAGAAAAAACAGAGACAGGCATCATGAGTGACCGCTTCGACTGCAAAAACTGCAACGAGTCCCTGTACGGGCGCAAGTACATCCAGGTGGAGGACAGCCCTCACTGCGTTCCCTGCTACGACCGCCTGCACGCACACACCTGCCAGGAGTGCAAGGAACTCATCGGCCACAACGCCAAGGTGAGAACGAACGGAGCTGAAGTACATGTACTCAACTGCTGCACTGGAATCTGAGCATTTGTACTTTGCATTAGAATAGCAAATGACCTTCTGTATCTCACAATTATGAAGAAAGTGATAAAAAGTGTTCTCTCTTGGCTCATGTCCCATCCTTCCACCATCCTTCCTCTACTTTCAGAGAAATCCCTTCAGTAGTTTTTGAGGAATCTTGCAAGAACATAACCTCCTCTCAGAAGCTGTAACATTTAGGTACTTTTCTCAAGTACCACTTCAAACGTGGGACTTAACTTTTAGTTGAATATTTCTAAAGTGTAATATCACTACTCAAGAAGAAGGGATCATGAGAAGGCCCCACTTCTTCCACTTGTGATCATTCTCCGAAACTGCTGCTGGAACCAGCTGGTGTTCCTGAGAAACCTCAGCTGCTCTGACAGAACATCAGATTGTCTGTAATCTCCTTTAACAGCCCGAATGCCTTTTAGTTAGTGAGAATGAGAAACAGCGTCCCGGAGGACACACCCACAGACGCCATGAGGCCATCGGCGTCCTGTGAGTTATGGACTCCCTGCGAGGGGCTGGCAGTAAATTACGCCGCTGTTTGCTTTGGGCCGTTCCGTCCTCCAAGGACAAGACGTAACAACATTCGTCCTCGGCCCTTCGCAGCATGTTGTTGTTTTTTTTACTGTGAAACCCCATCCTTCAAAAGATAAGTTTTTCCCGCACCGCTCAATGGAGCCATTTGTCACGGAGCTGACCACATGAACTGGAACTCGAGCAGCTGTTGAAGAGAAACATTTAAGAAGATAAAGAAGAGAAAGTGGATTTTTCTCATGTTTGTGTCCTCGCGTTAACTCTTTTTCTTGGAGGGCAGCAGGATGTCGTAGGAACGGAAAAAAATGAAAAGTCTTTGGGTTTCAGCCTCTCGCGTCGGCAAACATCCAAAGCACTGAAGTGTCCTTGTGTGGGAAACTGGATCCTGTGGCTGACCGTGACCTCTGACCTCTGAGCGGATGAGGGGCAGCACATTGAGTCTCCCTCAGAGGAACTGTAGAGAGACACCACAACCACAAACTGCCTCAGTGAAGAAACATCCCGCTTTATTTTTAAACCAACATCAACCACCATAAACAAAACTTTTAATCTTGAATGTTGAGATTGTTTTATTTCTTATTACAAAATAATCTAATCTATATTTACTTTTATCTGGGCACCAGAGCAGCTTTAAATGTAGAAGCCACAATCCTTAAGAAAGGTTTCGATAAGCAAGAACAACAGTACTGATTTCTACAAAACTAAGTGGACGGATGGAACATGGGCCAAGAGAGAACTTGTTCAATTTGTAATCACTTTTTTTCAACATTGTGAGACTTAATTCATGGAACTTGATGAAAAAAACATGCATTTTTAGGGGACTGATATTTATGAGGTTGCAGAAGGGGACTGTGGTGGAGCTTTACCCTCCAGGATACAGGAAGTTTGATAACACTTTCTTTAACATTACAACATCAGTTTTTTGACACTTTCATAGATTTCATTTGGCCATAATTCATGGATCTTCTTGATTTTTATCAAATCCCGCTCATTTAGTGGACTAAAATCTTTGAGTGTGTCCAATTTGGTGCAGATATAAATAAAAAATACATGAACATGATGGTTTTGGTGCAGAATCTAAGGGACTGTCGGGCCTTGGCTCTTGCTCTCTACTGAAAGCCATCCTAGATTGTTTTTAATGTCTCTTACGCTGATGTCTTAGTTCAGGAAGTAAGGTGTTGACCAGTCTATTTCTAAATGTGATCATAGAGTTTCTCCACTTAGATCCTGTGAAGTTTGACCATCCCTCTTTGCCCCCTGTGACCCCCCCCTCTCCTCTCCCTGCAGGAGCTCTTCTATGAGAACAGACATTACCACTCGCACTGCTTTCGCTGCTTCCGCTGCGACCGCTCTCTGGCCGACGAGCCCTTCACCAGCCAGGAAGGCGCGCTCGTGTGCAGCGACTGCTTCTGCAACGAGTTCTCCTCCAAGTGCGTGGCCTGCGACAAGACGGTGATGCCAGGTAGTGACAGGAATGAGAGAGGAGCGAGTTAACCAGCCTTCTCGCTGACAGATCCTTGAGCAACCACAACAAAGGAGTCAGACAGTTCACACCCAGTCTCTGCAGGGTTAAAGATGTCAAACCGGGTGTGACGGCTCAGATGTGACACAATGATTGTTTCCTTGCTCCGGTGAACATTTCTCCCGGCAGAGGTTTCAGCTCCGGCTGCTGTGACGACACCAGAGCAGCGGCGGTGTCGGATGACTGGAAATTACACTGTGGGATCATTATAACTCACCAGTTCTTCTCTGAGCTGAGCAGTCACTTCTCTCCAGTTTCTGTTGGGCCTGGAATGCCTTTATAACCTTCACCCCACTTTTAACACAGCCAAGTTCAAGTTCTAAACACCGTCAGGCCTCCTCGTCTTCACTTCAGCTCCCAGGAGTAGTAAAACAAGGCCGATGATTAAAGGACCTGACATAACATCCACTTTCATAAGCATGAGTGGTTCCCAACTTCTATAAAACCTCTTCAGTGAACGGGTGTTTCTCGTACTCAGCCTCTTAGAAAAGAGTTAAAACTAGAGAACAAAACAATCCTGTCAGGTTGATTTGACGAGAGATAAGAGGAAGAACAGGTTCATCCTCACTTTCGGTTTTCTCAGTGTTTGTGTGAGCGTCATCAGCTCAAAGGAAACAGAAGCTTTAACATGTCAGGAAAGATCCCCACAGAAAAAGCATTCATCATTCCCCACCTTCATCTGCTCCCTCGCTTTGTCTCCTCTCCTCCGCCAGGCTCCAAGCTGCTGGAGTACGGCGGCTCCACGTGGCACGAGGACTGTTTCACGTGTCACGGCTGCGAGAAGCCGATCGGTGCCGAGGCTTTCATCCCGGACAAAGACAACTACTACTGTGTGCCGTGCTACGAGGGCAGGATGGCTCCTCGGTGCTACCACTGCAAGAAGGTGAAGCCGGCAGCACGGGTGATACGGCTCATGTCGTAAATATTGTTTAATCCAAACACAAGAATCAAAGTTGCTCAGTTTACAACAACACTTCAGAGAATCAGAATCAGAGTTCTTTTAATTGCCAAGTATATTTGCACATACAGGAAATTGCCATGGTGTGGTTGGTGCACTGTACATAAAACAACAATTGTACATAAAACAACAATATATACAGTAAGACAACACAATATATACAGTAAGAGAGACACCTCTTTCACCTTAATAACTTAACTTAAACATTTAATCAAATATCACAACTGCTATCAATTAAGATTACATCAACTAATTCATTAAGCAGTTAAAGGTGATTATTGTTTTTAGACAGTACGAGGATGGTAGGAAAAAAGTAAATGAAACGTATAAATAAAGTGGGAAAGGTTTTTTATAGCCCCAGTGTGATTTTAAAAACTACCTGAAAAAACCCAGCAATCATCTTTAAGAAAAATTCATCTGAAGTTGATTTTGTGAATTAGATCCGTGTCCCATGCACTCACATGGAGGAGGCAAGGTTTATGGTCTATATTGCAGCCAACCACCAGGGGGTGATCCTGATTATTTGTCATGTCGTCCATCTTTTTATACAGTCTACAGGCACCACTTATAAACAGCCAAGCAGAAACTTTATACCCTTTATGTGTGTGTGTCTGCAGGCGCTCACTAAAGGAGGAGTGACCTACAAGGAGCAGGTTTGGCACAAGGAGTGTTTCTCCTGCACCGGCTGCAAAGCTCAGCTGGCCGGTCAGCCCTTCACCTCTCAGGGCGAGAGTCCGTACTGTGTCAAGTGCTTCAGCAGCCTCTACGCCAAGAAGTGTGCCGGCTGCAACACGGCCATCACGGGTCAGTAGAAATGAGTTTGAGGATTACATTAAAACAACCGGATTCTCACAAAACTCGTACATTGTGGGTCAAGTTGGATCAATTGAGCTTTGCCACGGATCTAGATCAGGAGGTGGATCCAGGAATCTCTTTCTTATATTGCCTAATAGGTTTTCTTTACATTTTTACCACTTTCCCAGGGAATAATTCATGGTTCTAGATGAAAAATCCTTCATATATTGGTGCAGAGTGTTAGGCCTTGGTGCTCCAGTTGCTCATGTGTTGTCTGTCTCTCTCCCAGGGTTCGGGGATGGGAAGTACATCTCCTTCGAGGACCGGCAGTGGCACCAGCCATGCTTCAAGTGCTCGCGCTGCTCCGTGTCGCTGGTGGGCTCCGGCTTCTTCCCCGACCGCGGCCAGATTCTGTGTGCGGACTGCAACAACGACGACTGACCCGCGGGCGGCTTACTGGTCCCACAGCAGCCAGACATCGAACTCTGCTGGCACCAGCGGAGAAACGCCTGAACCTCAGCTTTGCACATGAACACTGCAACTCACTCACAGCCAAACGGTGACGCGGAGCTCGGTATTCACGACTCAGAACTCAGACTTTAGCACGTTCAAATGTTTTCTGTCCTGTGATACAGTAAATATGTTTTGCACATCAAATAATGAATAAAATATAAAAAACATGCTATTGAATGGAACTGTTTAATTATGCATAAAGCTAATAACTCACTCTTTTATACTATTTGAAACAGTAATTAGACAAAAGCTAAAGTTTCAAACATTGTATTGCCATTTATAAAACTGACTCTTTTCCTTTTGCTATTTGTATTTAAACATCTGTGTTCAGTTTTTTTTTCCAGCTTATATAAACTTTCACTGCAGTGTACATGCAATAAAACTAAGCATAAATGAAATGAATGTATAAATATCATACTTGTCTTGTGAATTGAACATGAACAGAAGATCCCGTGATGTACAGCAGGTGTCAGCAGGTTATTTATTCACGAGGAGTCGCAAGAGAAAACCTCCTGGGAAAACCTTTACTGTGAAAACTATTATTTCGTCTTCAACTTTTTTCTTTTAAGAAAATCTCCCTTTGAAAAAACCTTTACCCTCGTTTCCCAAAGGTTTTCAGTTCGTCGCCCCATGAAGACTCTCCTTCATAACATAAACTACATAAATATTTAAAGTTCAGAACCTCTGCACTGATCTCCTCTGATTGTGTTTATATGGAGGCTGTGCCAGGCTGCTGTTCACGTCATGAGGAGAGGGGGGGGGGGGGGGAGCAGAGGAGCAAGATGAGAAAGATGATCTGGTTTAGGACACACTGATCTAAAAGGACAAAGTATATATATGTGGAGTAGCACGTTGTCATTCGATGTTACATCTTTAAATTTCTAGAAAATGTTTGAATTTGACAGACATAAAGTTTTAATATTGTAATAACTCCAGAGAATGGATTTGGATGTCTCCACTTCCTTCCACTATCCAATTAAGCCAAACTGTCCTTGATACGATGTTGATACGTTGTTAGAAACGATGAAGAGATGTTGTCGTGGTTACGTTGTCCCGCTGAAACGCACGCTCGACCAATCACAAGCCAGTTTCAATCATGACATTCTTAGTTGAAAATGTGACACTTGAACATATATCACTGTGATTAGAAGAGAAAAATTCCTGGTGTACTTTGCTCGTATTAGTTTGGTCCACGTCCCATCTGTTAACATGGAGGAGGCCGGGTTTACGAGCCGCACTGCAGCCAGCCGCCAATTTAGAGAATATTATCTTAACGATTAGAAAACGAGATGAGAAACCACAGAATATAATTGATTTAAAGGGGTAGTCAGTCCTGACAGGTGCTAACGGATAAAAGTTACGAGCCGTCCTCCTCACTCCGGGCCTGTGGTACTCCCTCGTAAACTTAGAAATTCATCTGCCCGGCCGTGATATACAGTCGCTGTAACTTCCTGCGTTTGATCGTCATTTACGACTCAGTGTTAACGTTGACTCGCTGCAACGGGCCTGCTCTTTACATGCTGTTAGAACCTTATCACCAGATTAACTCCAGATGAAAAATAAAGAGAGGGGGGGCCGTGTGGCGCTGCTCTTCGTTTGAGCTTTTCCCATGACTCCTCCCGAAATGTGCTTGACCTTGTTTGTAAGAGAGCAGCCTTGTTTGGTCCCATGAGGAGGAGGAGGAGGAAGAAGAGGAAGAGGAGGAGGAGGAGGAGGAGATAGGATGGGGGTTGAAGATCCCATGTCATCCCGCTCGGCCTCTGCAGGGACTCGAACTCAGCTGGGGTCCGCTTGTGGAGGCTGTTGAAATAATTAGACGACGTGACTCTGACAGACCACAGACGAGCGAAGGCGGCTACGCCTCCGACACCAGATCCTGCAGCTTCTACACCTCACTGCATATTTCCTCAAGTCTAAAGTCCTTACATGACTGTGTAGAATCCACAGGGATTCACATGTGAGCGTCTGCCAGCTGGACGCAGTCTTTGTCTCTCTGGGATTCGCCCTGTTGTAACGTTTGAATGATGAGGACAATGTTAAGAGGGTCAGTTCACTTGAATTACCTAAAACACACTTGTCACTTACCCCTGGTGGTTTGTAGCTCGCCAATACATTTGTTTTTATAAATTCATGAGTCCCTTTTACAGAGAAACATTATTATAGGGTCAGGCACAAGAGAAAAATGAGAACGGGAAGATTTCTTTTTTTTTCCATTTTGCAAGTGTCAAGAAAAATGCCTTGTGTGGATGATTTGGTCAATTGTTCCTCAGATTTGGGTTTAGTAAGAGATGAGTCAATTATTTCTCCTCTTTTAATTATTTGTACATCGAATGAATTGTCTTTCAGGTTTATCCAGAGGATTATATATCTTGAAAATAACGATCTAGTTGGTTGGTTTTGATGGTTGAAAAATAGGTTGGTTGGTTGCTAAGTTGTTATGTTGGTTAGTTGGTTGCTAGGTTGGTTGGTTGGTGGTTGGTTGGTTGGTTTGTAGATACCAATACTTTATTACAATAGTCAGGTTCTGACTGGTCTTCATGAGAAAGTGGTCGCAACACAAGAAATAAAAAATAACACAGTTGATGGGAAAATCTATATTTTCACTAAAGGTCATCGGGGCTGGAGTGAGGCTGTTTGTAATATCTCAATTCCCGTTGAAGGGTCAGTAGTTAACGCTGACACTTGATACAACACAAGCTGGTTTTCAACACACACCACAACAGCTCCCTAGGAGAAACACTGGGACCCACTGTTCTGGACACTCAACATCCCAGTTTGATAATTTTAAGGATAAGGGTCAAACTCCACAGCACATGGCAGGAAACCAGATTCTTTGTCCTACAATTTACGCTGCCTCGGTTTGTCATCATTTTTCCAATCTGGATTGTAATGTCAAAAAGAGGTCTGTCAAACCGCCAGAGATACTATCATTCTCCCTTTAAATTACTATTCAGCAGAGTCATTCATGGTTTAACTTCAGGAATCTTGCACGGTCGACAGCTCGGTTACAGCTTCGCCTTGGTCAGTTCTTTCCAGCGAATTCCCTGACGTGACGGCGAAAATGAAACAACAATTTGCTGTTAAGTAGCGTAACACAAATCACACATTCAGGCCTCATTACTCACACGGCCTCAGGACACATGTGTGGAATGTGTTCTCGTGTGAGGCTCCAGCCAGATCGCATTGCGTAGACTGCGATGCTGCGTGTCTCGAATGTGACTTGTGACTGAGTCATGGTCTCTCGTGTTAACTGGTCCAAACTGTCCTTGACATTATCCATGTGTTGGAATGGTAAGAGTAGACATGGGAGGAGAAGAGGAAGTAACACTGTCGGGGGAATGTCTCCAAACCTGTGTTAATGCATAATACCCCGTCATTATGAATCATCACCTCGGGTAAAGATGTCAAGGCTCCAGCAAAACCTGCATGTGAGCGAAGGTGGAAAAATATTTTTTGGTGGAGATTGTTTTTGTTGTTTTTGCGTAAACCAATGAACCAACAATACGAATGTGGGTGAAAACACAACGTCCCTGATGTGTGTTTGAGCAATAAAGTCATGAAATGTACCACAGCAGCTTCAGCCAACAGTTGTTGAGACATTTTGGTCATAGGGAAAAATTCTATCTCATCGAAGGAACATCAAAGTTATCAGGATTCTTAACTTTTCTGTATGGAAGAAAATAGTTACCACGCTAACTGACTGACTAACTAACGGCTGTTTCATAAAGTTGTTAGAATTCATCCTGTGGGGACAATGAATTTGTGTCCTTAAAAAAAACCCCACAGTCGTTAGCTTTCATCACCTGGGAACCATGAACCTCCAAATACCCAAATGTCCGAGCAGTTCATCCAATAGTTGTGATTTTTTTGATGATAAACATTATTAAAACTGTGGCTGCTCTGAGGAAAGGTCAGAAGGTTCAACCTCTGAGGACCTTGAATGTCCACACACCACATTACTAGCACGGCTGTAAAATCTGCAAACTGCTGGAGAAACAGAGGAGTAAAGAAAACCCTATGACTGTGTCGTTCATACCAGATGAAATGTGACTCTGGGATGGACTGGTGGTGCTGGTGGATAGAACAGAGGAATGTTATTTCCAGGAATTGAATCTTCCCAGTCAGACTCACCATCGTATGTGTTTGTCAGGAGTTCAGTTTCCACAGAACGCTCGTCTCCATCTCCACATGTGGTGGTGATGGTGTTTCAGGCCGGTTGTGACTAATGTGCTAGTCACTGCAGAATTTAAGTACTTCAACAAATGCTCTCAAATATGTGCTTTTCGTCCAAAAATCCACACAGGGAGAAAAAGAGCTGAGTCTCAAACTCTGACTATGTAAATATTCAATACTGATCCACTTATTTCACCATCAACTCCTTTAACTTAAAATCCACCTTGATCTGATCACCTCATTAGACACATTACAACTAGAAAAGGCTCCTTTTTATGAGAATCTGCAGTTGGCTCATTAAAATAGGTGAAATACTGCAAGAGCCAAAATGCAATAAATGAAAGAAGCTGTGAATAAAAGTGCTCAAATAACTTGTTACCTTAATTTATGTGCAAGCACTTAGATTTTTTCCAAATCCCCAAATAAATCCTGATGTTTTCATTTGGTTTGCTTCAAATCTACTTAAAAAAAAAAAAATTAAGCCTAATAAAACTTTGACAACTGTTTCCAAACATTACAAACACAAACCTCACCACAGCAACATCCACTGCACATATACTGTATAACCCTGCATTCTGTTGTGTGTGTGTGGGCTGCCAGTAAGCTATAGAAATTACTTTATAAGGTGCGTCTTATTTGCAGGTCACTCCATGGCCTTGCTTTGCTCTACATCAGTGACCTGCTCACAGTTTATGTTCCCGACACGTCGCCGTGTTCTTCTGGATTCCTCACGTTTAATCTCGGCGCTCTGGTGATTTACAGTGAAGCCGGAGACGCAGGAGAAGAAACTGCTGTAACTCCACTTTCCTTAAACTTTACAAGTGTCACCTGCAGCATCACTTGCAGTTTATTTTCTTGGTTGTTAAATATAGTTTAAGCCGTCTCTGGTTTATATTGTACTACTCATTTATAAATATCAGTTATACACACACAAAGCATATTGCAATTGTCTCAAAATGCATTAAAGAGTTTTACTACAGTATTGTGTAAAGTGTTTATTTAACACTCCTATTTTAACAAGTGTATGTTTTGATTATCTGTATAAATACTATTAAAGTTCAGGTATATTTTTCAGATTTGATTAACTTTTCAAAAATGAAAATCTAAAGTTTGTCGGTTTACGTCTCAACCAGCCGTGTCCTCTAGCGGCATCTAGTGAAAAGTTGGGATACTGCACTCTGACTGCACAGATTAAAAACTGGTGAATAGATTTTACTTCCAGACATTTGTTAATCACAAATGAATTGTGTTAAAAATAAGACATTAAAGTTTATGACTGAGAAAAGCCATGTAACCGTACGTGTAAGGCAGTGAACTGTCATCTGTCCGTTCTGTTTACTCGAGAAACTATTTTCATAAAACAAACCGTCACTAAAGAATGCGCTGGTTATTTTCTATAATAGTGGAATAATATTTGGACTCTTTAAAAAGGGAACCCGTTCCATAATGTCACTTTTTTAATGGACCCCATGTGTGGGAACTCAAACAGTTACGGTCACGTTCAAGGTTTCAGTGTCTTGTCAGAGTTTGACATTAGAATCAACAGAGGCTGAGGACGGTTATTAAAGCCAGACCTCCACCTACGACAATCCCCTAACGACCGTGTGGAGTGAGACGAGGCCCCGCCCCCTCTCCGACAGCCGCACAAATAACCAGAACAGATTCCAGCTACTGGTGTTTTATTATTTTTTTGCAAAACAAAAAATGTAATAAAAGAATTCAGGGTATTCGGGGGGGGGGGGGGTTGAACGACTATGTGATGCTTAACCAAAAAAGCAAAACGTTCTCACAATGTAAAACATCAAAAAATTAACTACATAATAAATACACTTCTCTTTTTAACACTATACAAAATGGTGCGTTTCTGGAGGCGGCCTCATCAGACCTCCAGCAACAGTTCTACTTAGATCAGAAGGTCACAGTTTGGACCATGACCACAGGTAGGTGGCAGGGGGGGGGAATGTATCAAGCAATGCACACGGTACAGGCTGAAATATGATGGGTTTAAAAAAATAAAATAAACAAGGCATACAAAATTCACAAAGTCCAGATATCTCTGTTTCTCTACATGCATCCTCCTCATGTGTGTGTGTTTGGGTTTTTCCAGTCGACTTCTTTAAGTTGAATAATCCTGCAGGAGGAGGAGAGACACATAATTAGAGAAATGACGGAAGTAACAGCACATTAAATAGTTTGGTAATTTCTTTATTATCAGTGTCGGATTCCACTTACAGCTCGTGGTTTCTTGTTAACCTTCATGTCAAACCTGCAACAAAAGAAGAAGAAAGGTTGAGTAAGACGTCCTCAGACCTCAGACATGTCTTATGGGAGTTATGGTGAAGAGCGGTGCCACTACTATACCATGAAGAAGCCTTAAAAAACAAGCCTATAACAAGAACACTGAATGATCATGTGTGTGTTCTTGTTTTATTCACAAATCATGAGACACACCATCGTCTGACAGGAACCAGCAATGATTTTCTGATTGCTGGAATCGACGAAACACAATGAATCTGGGGTCAGAAGAAAAACGAAAATACCCCTTAAAGAAACAAGCAAGAGAATCTAATGGGAGTGTTGGATGCTGCATTCAGAATGAGAAGAATGAAGTGTTGGACATGCAGCGAGACCGACAGGCGTCATCTCAAACTCGACATGAAGAAGAAGAGACGAAAGCGGAGCAGGTTTAGAAAAGAAAAAATAAAGTACAGGGTGGAGAAGTGGAGGATGGGAGTTTACAGCAGGCAGCACGTAAACACCACAGGAGCAGGAAGTAAAAGTACGACTTACTCAAAGTCATAATCAAACATGGCAGAAGGGCTGAGGGAGTGGGGGGGCAGCATTAAAAGGAGGGGGGGGAGGAAGAGAGCAGCAGCGGTTAGTTCACAGACTAAAGCCCTACGCCTACATTACACTGCAGACCAGACTTTACAGAGGGACGCTGGTTCACCACGTGTTAGGTGGAGCTCCTGCTGCGTCAGAGTGGTTAGAAACAATCAGGAAAACACAGGCCGACCTTAAATAGATGGTTCCTGCGCCAAACTGGTGCCAACAACTGTATTTACTGACTGTTATATTCACTTTTTCCTTCAATTATCCATAAGGGGCTGTACGTGAGAACGCAAACATCCCAGTCAGCTGCTAAGATGTCGTTATCAAACCCTTCAGTGAAGAAATGTAAGTGCTAATATCTTTAAATAGCCTAATTAAATAAAAACTTTAAATTTAAATCAATGAAGGTTTTCAAATCGACAAATTTAAAGTCATAACCAGTATAAATCTTAACAGACTTAACAGAACAATCAGAAGGAAAATGTGGAAGAGATCCAACAACCTGCTGATGCATTTACTTGTTATTGACTTTTATACCTGTGTCTGTTTTTGTTCTTCCTCTTTTTGTGGCTTGCGTGATGGCTGCCTGAGGAGGAGGAGGAGGCGGCCTTCTGGGGCTTGAGGTCCTGCAGCGTCGAGTCCACGTCTTCCGTGTCCTCCTGGCTCGGCTCGTTCTCCTGGTTCTGGAGATCCGGGGACGTGTCGCTTTCCGTGCCGCTGCCTGCTTCGCCTGACGGGACCCAGGACGCAAACTCAGTGTCGGGAAATTACACGAGGAGAAACAGTTTAAATCTCAATAAGAGTTACAAAAACAACTCACGCTTCTCATTCATGTGATCCGGAATCCCACCAAGCGCACACACTGCCTGTGAAGAGGGCCAGGTTGGATGATCAGCTTTTATTGTGAAGAGAAGGATCAATAAGGACATTGTGTGAAACAGTACAATGGGAGTGAGGGACTTACTGCAACTGATGTGACCGACGACTTGCTGAATAAACGCTCCGCTTCCTTGAACTTCCTGTTCCGTCGGTCAGTCTTACTATTGGAGTTTCTGCAGGAATCACAAAATCAAACATCACGGATCATGGCTGAATATAAAAGCTACATTTTGAAACTTGGCCCACCGAAATCTTAATGTCTTCCTGTCATTTTTTAAATTAGGTTTAAATCCGATTCTTACTTCTGGTTGGTGAGGTACCGGTCCCACCCTCTGATGATGTTGCCGTACATCTGGGTGTCTTCTAGGTAGCTGCCTTCGAACGCATAGATCTGTCTTTCCAAGTTCACCAGCGTCTCCTGGGAAACAAGGAAACATCAAATTATATGTTAAACCCAGGAATGATCTTAGTTCTACTATATTTAGTACTTTACTGTGTATTTTAGTACTTGATTGTGTATAATTTACAATAAATACCAGGGAGTATGTACAGTTTTTGGTGCATTTTATGTTCATTACATATTGTGAGATGTTTTAATTCTTCGTATCTGCATTATTGCTACTTCGCTCTGTGTGAAACTCTCCTGACGTGCTGCTGTAACAATCATTTCACAATGTGGGATCAATTAAGTCCATCTATCTCTCCTCCTATCTCTATCTATCTCTCGATCCATCTTCCTCTCACTATAAATCTCTCTCCCTTCCTCTGTCAATCTCTCTCCCCCTATCTCTATATCTATCTTCCTCTCACTATCAATCTCAATCCCTCCCTCTCTCTCTCCATCTATCTATCTGTCTCCCTCTATATTTATATATATCTTCCTCTCTTTCTCAATCTATCTCTCACTCTCTCTCCCCATATCTCTGTATCTATTTTCCTCTGTCTCTCTATCATTCTATCTATCTCAGCCTCTCTCTCTCTCCCTATCTCTTTCTCTATATATCTATATATCTATCTCAACCCACTCTCTCTATATATCTATCTCCATTTCTCCCCCATCTTCCTCTCACTATCAATCTCTATCCCTCTCTCTCTCTCCATCTATCTATCTGCCTCCCCCTATCTTTATATATATCTTCCTCTCTTTCTCAATCTATCTCTCACTCTCTCCCCCTATCTCTATCTTCCTCTGTCTCTCTATCATTACATCTATCTCAGCCTCTCTCTCTCACTCTATCTATATATCTATAAATGTATCTTAATCTCATCTATTTCAACCCCCTCTCTCTATATATCTATCTCCATTTCTCCCCCATCTTCCTCTCTCTATCTCTCTCCATTTATATCCATCTCAACCCCCTCTATCTATCTATCAACCTCTCTTTCTCTCTCTCTGTCCATCCCACACTTTCAGAATGACCCAGCTCAGGTGTGTGATCACATCCCACCCAGGCTGTGATCTAGTGACAGGGATGTAAACACATGACTGATCGTGGCTGCAGAGGATCACAGATCACATGTTTGACGACAGGATGAAGACGAACTGCAACAGCTTCTCTAGAATCCACAACCAGATGGGGACCCGTGTGTGTGTGAGCTCCTCTTCCCCCTGTGATGCTCTCCTAGCCGCGGCTACACAGCGATGCTAACGTACCGCGAGAACTCCTGCAAACCGGGCGGGGGTTAGCATGTAGCTCAGCTAGCTGAACGAGCTAACTAGCTAGCACAGGCAGTCAACACAGCTGCAGCATCGTGTTTAAGCACAATTTAAAAACAAGCTTAAGTCTACAAATTGAACATATTGCCGAAACTAGTTAAACCAAAGGGAACGCGGGAGAAACCCGGTATTAATTAACTCGTATTAGCATAGTTAGCTCATCGCTTAGCAAGGCCTCGGCTAGCTACGAAGCTAACGCACAGCTAACCCTTGTTCTTGGTGATAAACACAAATGATGGCCCTGCTTCTTTGTGAGATAAACACCCCAGCGACCACGTTCAACTCACGGCGAGTTCCTGCTTCCTCTTCACCAGCTCGGCGAGCTCCCGCCGGGTGTCCGGGATCTGCGGCGGCGTAGCCTTTGCGTGCATCGCCATGATGGATCGAGCTGGTCTGGGGACGGAGGAGCAGCGGCGGGGGGGCGGGCAGGCGGCGGAAGGGCGGCCGCTGGAGTGCAGCTGTTCCACCGGCAGATGTCCCCGGTGCACCGCTGCAGGATCCCGGGTCCGAGCTGCGATGCCACGTGTGACTCACAGAAATCAGCTAATTCTGAATTCAGCTAAACTTAATTTTTTTATTTATTTTTGTCTATAATCTTTCACATTATTCGTTTAAACCCGTCACGTACATGCAAATCTATATTGTTGCCCCTGAACTGTGTGAGTTGTGTGCAATCTGTATTATAAAGTACGCCGAATGATTAATTAAGAGTTTGTGTTTAATATGTATTATTTTATTCCCTCATAACTGTCACGTTGCTGCTCTGGTACGTTGTTCAACTTTAAAATGTGTTGATTCCAAGGCAAGTTCTGCTGTATTGAGATTTTCTATGATTTCCGGACGTGTAAACGCTGTGGACATAAATATATAATGATATAAACGGAAAGCACAAGTCACGCTGAATCTAACAATGTGTTCATTATCTCTGTGTGTTCCGATTTCATTGATTTGTGACTCTTTTATCTCTTACGCTTTTGGTCTTTGACGTTAATTTCCGGTCTGGCAACCCTGCACGTCATCGCTCTCTGTTTCTACGTCGCTATGGCAACACCACCCGGGCGCTTTATCAATTGCTTCAGATTTACGAAACCAATTTAAACCTATGATGGAAAACGTGGATCGAGGATTTAATTAAAGTGAGGCTACATGGAAATATACATTTTATACTAAGCTAAAAAATACACAACATAAAATTTGATCTTACTCCAGATAAAACTCTGGCTTCATCGTCCATGGCAACGAAAAACCAAAGAGTGGCGACAACAAATCAAGAGAAGAAAGGCTTTTCATCCCAGGCGAAGAGATTTTCATCACAACTCCATCCGGTAGGAGATTTAACTCTTCTTACATTAGACGTTAACGAGAAATCAAAAATCCTAAATGTTGTCGGAATGATCTGTTTGTGTCTTCAGAATGAAAACCCAGGACCGGGCAGCTACGACTGTGTTTCCAATGCTGAAGTTAAAAGTCCGTCCTTCTCGAAGAAAGGCACCACAGGCTTTGTGGCGTCCAAGGTCAGGAACTCATCTGCTCATTTCATTTTATTGGCCCCAGGTCATAAAAACACTGAGATCATGTTTAAGTACCTGAAACTCACCAGGCCAACATAAAAAGTGTTTACATGTCTCAACAGCCATAGGAGGAAAACCAGGGGTGATAGTAATAACAATAACAATGGCTTTGTGTTGTTCAGCAAGAAATTTCCTATTGCGATATATCAACAAGTCTTTTATAAAAAGGGCCAATTACTGGTCTTTTTGCAACTAAATATAATTAGGACCCGAGCACTGACAGGCAGTGAGGCCCTATTGAAATTGTAAGGATTATTATTATTCAGGCAAATGAATTGGCTTTTTGAGGGCTTTAACATGCTCAAATTCCTACCAAATTTTGCAAAAAATTTGAAAGTGGTAAAGATTTATGTATTCTGGAGGAATTTGCAATGGGCGTGGCAAAATGGCTCAACGGTGCCCCCGGAGACCCCCGGAACGTGTTCACATTGACCGATCTTCACAAAAATCGATACACAGGTGTATCATGACCAAACAGCCCAAAAATCTAAAGGTGCAATTTGAAAAACGCAACAGAAAGCCTGCTATTTTGCATTTAGTGGCCATTTTGGCCATATTCCAAGTTATTACTTTGAGGTTCTTGTACCAGGGCTTACATCAGATCAACTTCAAATTGAGATGAGTGTCATCACAACATGGTGGAGATACAACCTAACTCAAAGATTGATTTTTTTTCGTCACACGGTGTGACCGTGGCGTAGGTTCAAAGTTTGATTACACGCCATCAAAACACAGTGTTTTGTATCTCGGACATACATGGACCATGAATCCTTCGATGCTGAGCTGTAAACAAACAACTCCACTCCTGCATTGACAGTGTCAGTGGTCATAGATCAAAGGAATCTTTATGTCTTGCAAAGGTGACGTCTCTCTCAGAATTGGGACATTTCTCAAACTGTGTAAACATTGAGGTGCGGAGAAGGTTCATCCTTCGCCAAAGGAGACGGTGTTGTCATAACTCCACTGTGCATTGTCCTATCACCACCAAACTTCTGTCTCATGATCAGAGTCCAAGCCTGAACAGCTCTATGTGTCAATATTTCCTCAGGGTCATAGCGCCACCTACTGGTCAGTGTGAAAAGGAAGTTGTTGTAATTTTTTTTTTTTTTTTTTTCATGCATAAGGCAAAACTGTGGGAGCTGAGTCACTGTAGGGAGTGAACAAGAGAGGGAGGAGCAGAGATCTATTTCTGTTCAGATGAAGTGAAACTATTCTACAGTCACTGGCAGCAGCTGAAATGGCGCAGCAAGAAAACCAACTGGACAGAGAAAGATTCTGCTGTTCGATCTGTTTGGATCTACTGAACGATCCGGTGACTACTGTCTGTGGGCACAGCTACTGTAAGAGCTGTATTAACACCCACTGGGACAATGGGGAGGAGAGAGGAAGCTACAGCTGCCCTCAGTGTAGACAGACCTTCACACCGAGGCCTGTCCTGGGGAAAAACACCATGTTAGCTGATTTAGCGGAGGAGCTGAAGAAGACTGGACTCCAAGCTGCTCCTGCTGATTACTGCTATGCTGGACCTGAAGATGTGGCCTGTGATGTCTGCACTGGGAGAAAACTGAAAGCTCTCAAGTCCTGTTTAGTTTGTTTTGCCTCTTATTGTGAAAAACACCTCCAGCCTCATCTTCAGTCAGCTCCATTGAAGAAGCACAAGCTGGTGGAGCCCTCGGAGAAGCTCCAGGAGAACATCTGCTCTCGTCACGACGAGGTGATGAAGATATTCTGCCGCACTGATCAGCAGTGTATCTGTTATCTCTGCTCTATGGATGAACATAAAGACCACAACACCGTGTCAGCTGCAGCAGAAAGGACTGAGAGGCAGAGAGAGGTCGGGCTGAGGAGACAAACAATCCAGCAGAGAGTCCAGGACACAGAGAAAGACGTGAAGCTGCTTCAACAGGAGGAGGAGGCCGTCAATGGCTCTGCTGATAAAGCAGTGGAGGACAGTGAGAAGATCTTTACTGAGCTGATCCGTCTGCTGAAGAAAAGAAGCTCTGATGTGAAGCAGCAGATCAGATCCCAGCAGGAAACTGAAGTGAGTCGAGTCAGAGAGCTTCGGGAGAGACTGGAGCAGGAGATCACTGAACTGAAGAGGAAAGACCATGAACTGAAGCAGCTCGCAGACACAGAGGACCACAGCCAGTTTCTACACAACTACCCCTCACTGTCACCACTCAGTGAATCTACACACTCATCCAGCTTCAGGATCCTTCCTCTGAGGAACTTTGAGGACGTAACAGCAGCTGTGTCACAGGTCAGAGGTCGACTACAGGACATTCTGAGTGAGACAGAGACAGAGATTTTACAGATTTTGTCTCAAGTGGATGTTTTACTGCTACAACCAGAGCCAGAGACCAGAGCTGACTTCTTAAAACATTCACAGGAAATCATACTGGATCCAAACACAGCAAACAAATATCTGTTATTATCTGAGGGAAACAGAAAAGTAACACGTATGAGTAAACAACAGTCTTATTCTGATCACCCAGACAGATTCACTTATCAGCCTCAGGTCCTGAGTAGAGAGAGTCTGACTGGACGTTGTTACTGGGAGGTGGAGGTTGAGGTGGAGGTGGGAGGAGTAGTGCATGTAGCAGTCACATACAAGAATATCAGCAGAGCAGAACTCTTACAAGAATTTTTATTTGGATGCAATGATAAATCTTGGTCGTTAGTTTGTCATGGAGACAGTTATCACTTTCATTACAACAGGATCGACACTCCAGTGTCAGGTCCTGTGTCCTCCAGAGTCGGAGTGTACCTGGATCACAGTGCAGGTGTTCTGTCCTTCTACAGCGTCTCTGACACCATGACTCTCCTCCACAGAGTCCAGTCCACATTCACTCCGCCTCTCTATGCTGGAGTTAGGGTTTATTGTTCTGGATCCACAGCTGAGTTCTCTAAACTCAAATAGACTCAAGTCATTTAAAGCAGTGATTTAGATTCTGTGTGTAAATCTTTAACTTCTTTTGTCTCCATGTTTGTTGATCAAAGTTCGTCGTGGTGACGTTTCTGCTCCGCACAGAGATCAGCTGTCATCAAACACTGACCTTCCTTTATCACAAATATTTAGTTCTCACTTTGTAAAGACAGAAATCTATAATTAAACTGACATGAATGTGTTTGAAAGAACTAATGTTGCTGTTGTTTTCTAAATCAATGTAGAATCAGGTTGTGTGATGTTTTAGAGCTTGTATTGATCCTGCTGCAAAGGGGCGGAACATTTCCGGAAACTTTCTGGAAACTTACCAAGGGAAGTTAAGCTCAGGAATTTGGGAAATTTTAGCCTTTAAAGTTAGCCTGTAACACGGAACTTAAAGGAAGTTGAAAACAGGAGTAGGCAATACGAGCTCAGCTGGAGCCTAGATGCAGCTAGTTGGGAACATTGTCTACAAGAAAAGTAAACTTATGACTTTGAGTTGTTGTTGAATGTCTTTGTCATTACCTAGCATGTTGATTACTTGTTACACTGAAGCCATGTTCATGTTAATACCTTTTTCAGCAATGAGAGTACGATGTATGTAAATTTGCAATCAGAAATATTAAACTCCCCCAAAGATTTTAAGGATTTATCAATTAAAGTTTTTTCAAAGAGCAAGATTCTGCCTCGGATGACTTCTTTATGAGTTGAGTGAAACAGAAAATCAACACAGAAAATGCATGATGTAGTATTTGTGTGTAACAGTATAGTTTGTTAAGATATAATATAACATATAATATTGTTGTTTTCAAAGCTGTCTGACAGTTTTTTTTTATTAATTTATTTAATTTCTCTTTACTCCCGAATCTGATTTAGGGTCAAGTTTAGCAATTTATATTTATATAATCCAAAACACCAACTTACAAATGCAAAGCTGGTGGAATATTCTCAGTATTAGCTCTTCAACTGACTTCATTCTATATCAGCTTTCTTGATCATATATTGTTGCCTTTGTTTTAATCAAGCCTGCAGTATGCATTTGTTTAATCTTTGAGGTAGGATGCAGATTGATAAATCTAATACCTGGAATACTAGTATAACAAAGGACGAAACATTTTAAGGTTTTAGATACGATAACAACATCGTATCTAAACACTGACAGACAGTGAGGTCCTATTGAAATTGTAAGGATTATTATTATTCAGGCAAATGAATTGGCTTTTTGAGGGCTTTATCATGCTCAAATTCTTACCAAAATTTGCGAAAAATTCGAAAGTGGAGAAAATCTACGTATTCTGGAGGAATTTGCAATGGGCGTGGCAAAATGTCTCAACGGTGCCCCCCGAGACCCCCGGAACGTGTTCACATTGACCGATCTTCACAAAAATGTATACACAGGTGTATCATAACCAGACAAACAAAAAAGGAGACGATGTTGTCATAACTCCACTGTGCATTGTCCTATCACCACCAAACTTCTGTCTCATGATCAGAGTCCAAGCCTGAACAGCTGTATGTGTCAATATTTCCTCAGGGTCATAGCGCCACCTACTGATCAGTGTGAAAATGAAGTTGTTGTAATTATAACTTATTTTTTTCAGGCAAAACACATGCAACGCTTCAAAATACATGTGCTAGGGCCCGCTCAGTGCTGCTTTGCAGTCCTAGAAATTTTAGAAATTGTATTTTATAGTTGGTACTTTCCAGGGTTGAGCAATCCTGGTTACTTGTGTTTTTCATTTTAGAAGCCCTTTGTTAGTTGGTTTTTATTCCACTGAAAAGATCCTTTCTGGAAACTTTGAAGAATGTGAAACTTACGTGTGCTGTTGTGAGCTGAATGTGACAGTTCCCAGTGCAACTATTCACTTTGAAATGTGATAACACAGATAAAGAACTCACAACCAGCTCCTCCCAGTCAGGATTTGTCTGTGTCTCCACCCTTCACAGATGTGTAACTGAACCAGTGAACAACAACCTGTGGACTGTGGGAGCTGAGTCACTGTAGGGAGTGAACGAGAGGGGGAGGAGCAGAGATCTGTTTCTGTTCAGAGGAAGTGAACCTGTTTGGCACTTACTGTCAGCAGCTGAAATGGCGCAGCAAGAAAATCAACTGGACAGAGAAAGATTCTGCTGTTCGATCTGTCTGGATCTACTGAAGGATCCGGTGACTACTGTCTGTGGACACAGCTACTGTAAGAGCTGTATTAACACCCACTGGGACAAAGAGGAGGAGAGAGGAAGCTACAGCTGCCCTCAGTGTAGACAGACCTTCACACCGAGGCCTGTCCTGGGGAAAAACACCATGTTAGCTGATTTAGCGGAGGAGCTGAAGAAGACTGGACTCCAAGCTGCTCCTGCTGATTACTGCTATGCTGGACCTGAAGATGTGGCCTGTGATGTCTGCACTGGGAGAAAACTGAAAGCTCTCAAGTCCTGTTTGGATTGTTTGGCCTCTTATTGTGAAAAACACCTCCCGCTTCATCTTCAGTCAGCTCCATTGAAGAAGCACAAGCTGGTGGAGCCCTCGGAGAAGCTCCAGGAGAACATCTGCTCTCGTCACGACGAGGTGATGAAGATATTCTGCCGCACTGATCAGCAGTGTATCTGTTATCTCTGTTCTATGGATGAACATAAAGACCACGACACAGTGTCAGCTGCAGCAGAAAGGACTGAGAGGCAGAGAGAGCTCGGGCTGAGGAGACAAACAATCCAGCAGAGAGTCCAGGACACAGAGAAAGATGTGAAGCTGCTTCAACAGGAGGAGGAGGCCGTCAATGGCTCTGCTGATAAAGCAGTGGAGGACAGTGAGAAGATCTTCACTGAGCTGATCCGTCTGCTGGAGAAAAGAAGCTCTGATGTGAAGCAGCAGATCAGATCCCAGCAGGAAACTGAAGTGAGTCAGGTCAGAGAGCTACAGAAGAGACTGGAGCAGGAGATCACTGAGCTGAAGAGGAAAGACCATGAACTGAAGCAGCTCGCAGACACAGAGGACCACAGCCAGTTTCTACACAACTACCCCTCACTGTCACCACTCAGTGAATCTACACACTCATCCAGCTTCAGGATCCGTCCTCTGAGGTACTTTGAGGACGTGACAGCAGCTGTGTCACAGGTCAGAGGTCGACTACAGGACATTCTGAGTGAGACACAGACAGAGATTTTACAGATTGTGTCTCAGGTGGATGTTTTACTGCCACAACTAGAGCCAGAGACCAGGGAGGGAAGGGAGCAGTTCATGTAGCAGTCACATACAAGAATATCCGCAGAGCAGGACCCTTAAGTGCATTTGGATTCGATGATAAATCTTGTTCGTTAGTTTGTGATCGAAACAGTTATAACTTTCATTACAACAACATCAAGACTCGAGTTTCAGGTCCTGTGTCCTCCAGAGTAGGAGTGTACCTGGATCACAGTGAGGGTGTTCTGTCCTTCTACAGCGTCTCTGACACCTTGGCTCTCCTCCACAGAGTCCAGACCACATTCACTCAGCCTCTCTATGCTGGAGTTAGGGCTTTTTGTTCCGGATCTCGAGCTGAGTTCTGTAAACTCAAATAGACTCGAGTCATTAAAAGCAGTGATTTAGATTATGTGTGTAAATCTTTAACTTCTTTTGTCTCCATGTTTGTTGATCAAAGTTCGTTGTTGTGACGTTTCTGCTCCGCACAGAGATCAGCTGTCAATCACACACTGACCTTCCTTTACACACATATTTAGTTCTCACTTTGTAAAGAAAAATCTATAATTACACTGACATGAATGTGTTTGAAAGAACTAATGTTGCTGTTGTTTTCTAAATCAATGTAAAAAAGAAGGTTGTGTGATGATGAAAAATGAAATGAAATGTATGTAACGTTTTAGAACCTGTGTTGATCCTGATTAGTGTTGCAAAGCGGCGGAACATTTCCGGAAACTTTCTGGAAACTTTCCACTGGAAGTTAAGCTCAGGAATTTTGGAAATTTTGACACTTTTTTGCAGAAGTTAGCCTATAACAGGGAACTTAAAGGAAATTGAAATCAAGAGTAGGCGAGCCGAGCTCAGCTGGAGCCTGGATGCAGCCTATGACTTTGTGTTGTTGTTGAACGTCTTTGTCATTAACTAGCATGTTGATTACTTGTTACACTGAATCCATGTTCATGTTAATGCCAAGTTCATTTGTATACAGTAGGCTAACTTTTTACAGCAATGAGAGTAGGATGTATGTACAGTTGCAATCAGAAATACTTAACCCCCCCAAAGATTTTAAGGATTTATCAATTAAAGTTTTTTCAAAGAGCAAGATTCTGCCTCGGATGACTTCTTTATGAGTGTGAACGAAACAGAAAATGAACACAGAAAATGCATGACCTAGTATTTGTGTGTAACAGTATATTTTGTTAAGATATAATTTAATATTGTTGTTTTTTAAAGCTGTCTGACAGTTTTTTTTAATTAATTAATTAAATTTGTTTTTACTTCCGAATCTGATTTAGAGTAAAGTTTCGCAATTTATATTTATATAATCCAAAAAAACAACTTACAATTGCAAAGCTGGTGGAATATTCTCAGTATTAGCTCTTCAACTGACTTCATTCTATATCAGCTTTCTCGATCATATATTGCTGCCTATGTTTTAATCAAGCCTGCAGTATACATTTGTTTAATCTTTCAGGTAGGATGCAGATTGATAAGTCTAATACCCGGAATACTAGTATAACAAAGGACAAAACATTGTAAGGTTTTAGATACGATTAGGCTCTGGCTTGCTTCCAGTATCTTCTGATGACACACACAAAAAAACACTATCATACTACTGGTTCCATGTGTTTGTCATTATTTACCAGTGGGTGGCCCTGTCCACACACCTCAGTCAGTACGATCTCAATCATCTTCAAACCAGACATCACTGAACCATTGTTTCAATGAACCATTGCCTTCTATGAGGGGCCGTGAGGGACATTATTCAGAATACCCTCTCACACACACAACTGAAAAGCTCTCACACACACTACTGAAATGCTCTCACACACACTACTGAAATGCTCTCACACACACTACTGAAAAGCTCTCACACACACTACTGAAATGCTCTCACACACACTGCTGAAAAGCTCTCACACAGACTACTGATATGCTCTCACACACACTACTGAAATGCTCTCACACACACTACTGAGAAGCTCTCACACACACTACTGAAAAGCTCTCACACACACTACTGAAATGCACTCACACACACTGCTGAAAAGCTCTCACACAGACTACTGAAATGCTCTTACTCACTACTGAAAATCTCCCACACATGCTAGTGAAATGTGCTCATATACACAACTGAAATGCTCTTGCATAGTATTGTGGAATATAACGGTTCAGTGGTGAATACAATTAAATGCATTACAATTAAAAAGGCCTTCCTTTCAACTGAAGGAAACAGGAAGTCCACACCAGGAAGTGCATGTGCTTTTACTGGATTTGAAGTAGTACTTCAACCACAATGCATGTTCACCTGATCCTCCTTGTTTTTCTCGTCCAAACTTTATTTTTTGAGGTGAGAGGCAATGAAGAGGATATTGTAAGTTTTTTTACTAGTGCTCTGCAATGCATTGACTCATTGCAAAGGGAGGAATCCAACAATTTCGGTCAGGAGAGGCTTTATAGAGAGCTTGATGATCATACACAAACTCTATCTGCATTTCTTGCTGTGTCCAGATATAATCATGATGATAGTGATGTGAGTAATCTACTAGGATCATTGTATAGATCAGGGGTGCCCAAACTTTATAGGCTTGTGAGCTACTCTCGAAATGACCAGCTCAACAAGATCTACCCCCCCCCCCCCGCGCACGTACCCCCTCTTTTTTCGCGCCAGGAAACACACTGAAAAATGATTTTAAACGATATAGATAACATATTTTATATTTTATATGATATAAATGATTAAATATGCATCCCATAGTTTGTATTCCCCTTCTGTTGTCCTGGAGATTTAATTTTACCAATTTTACCAATCACATTATTAAATGTCCCCCTCTGCACACAAGCAGTCATATAGATAAAAAGAGAGAGAGGGGGGGGCTTCGTATTCTCCACATAGGTTTGAGTGGAGAATACGTAATTTACCCTCCACACCCGACATAGCAAACAGTGGAGAAGTTCTTGAAGATGGATGACATTAAATTAATAATTTAAGTGGAGAAGTACAGTGAGCTGTATGATCCTCCAGAGGTGGGACCAAGTCATTTTCTGGCAAGTCCCAAGTAAGTCTCAAGTCTTTGCCCTCAAGTCCCAGGTCAAGTCCCAAGTCAAGACAGGCAAGTCCCGAGTCAAGTCCAAAGTCAAGACTGACAAGTCTCAAGTCAAGTCCAAGTCCTGCAGTTTGAGTTTCAAGTCCTTTTGATCACAGAGTAATGATATATTTACACAGATCATGTATGCTTTTAAAATCTGTATTTATTTATTAAAACAAGTGCAATTGAAATTGCACTTGCGGGGGCCGCTCCTATGCAGTGCAAAAAAGGACAACGGCTCATAAATCCAATCCAAAAACTGTTATTTTTAATTAAAGGAGATCTTTACAAATTTAAGTGCAATGACATTAAACATGTCAAACATTAAACATTTAACATGTCAACACAACATTTAAGAACTTTTGGGAGGACATGTCAAGACATGAACCACCTGACAGCTAAAATAAAAAGTTTAAATGCCGCTGTCCCACTGTATATTTAAACTTTTGGTTAAACTTTGGTCCACCTTTAGAGCACTAGTCTACAAACGTCTTGTTGAGTAGAGCTCATTCGGGTTCACTTTGCAGTGAACAGCAATCCAGCACAGCTGAAGAGTCACCTGCAGGCGGCCGAGGCAGGTAGGCCAGTCGGCTATTGAGTTTCAGGCAGTGTTGTCCATGTACGAGTTAAAAAGAACGCGTTCATTTTTATGAGAACGTTGAACTAAACGCAACTTAATGACAAATAATGAATTTGAACGGTGAACACGTTTATATTATCTGAGGTCAAGCTGAAACGTTACGTAATGTTTCCTTCTCCTGAGGAGAGACGCTGTCTAAAACGAATGCTTGCACCATGTCGTTGTGATCGTTGTTGTGTTTATTTGAAATGAAATGCAGTCTTACAGGGCAAAATACCGTCTGAAAGTTGCAATTCCGTTTTTCAACTTTTTTTTGTTGAGGGGGGGGGCTCTTGCATATAGCACCAAATGTGCTAGGGCCGCCCCTGTGTAGCGCAGTGATTCTCCCACCGGTGCGGCGCGGAGGCATAACAGGCGCGCGACCGGGAGGAGAGAATGCGAGGCGGATCTAATATTATAGCTAATGTTTTGACGTCTGCATCTCTTTAACGGCGGAGCAGTAAACAAATCGCTCTTTCGCCGTCATCCACTCTATGCAGCTCTAGGGATTAGCGCTGCGCGGCGCTTCGGCGGCGCTTCCGCGTCCGGTTTGAACCCGGCGTGACGAGCAGTCCGCCCCGGTTGACGTTCGCAACATCGTCCAGGGCGGGGGGCGTGGCAGTGGCGGCGGCGGCAGGGGCCGCCACTTCCTTTTTAACTGAAACACCTTCCGTTTCAACTGAAACACCTTCCTTTTTAACTGAAACACCTTCCGTTTCAACTGAAACACCTTCCTTTTCAACTGAAACACCTTCCTTTTTAACTGAAACACCTTCCGTCTCAACTGAAACACCTTCCGTTCCAACTGAAACATCTTCCTTTTCAACTGAAACACCTTCCTTTTTAACTGAAACACCTTCCGTTTCAACTGAAACACCTTCCGTTTCAACTGAAACACCTTCCTTTTTAACTGAAACACCTTCCGTTTCAACTGAAACACCTTCCGTTTCAACTGAAATTTTCATATGTCTGTATGAGAGCTTTTCATATGTGCGTGTGAGAGCTTTTAATAAGTGTGTGTTAGAGCATTTCAGTTGTGTGTGTGAGGGTATAGTTTTTCAGTAGTGTGTGTGAGAGCATTTCAGTTGTGTGTGTGAGAGGGTATTCTGAATAATGTCCCTCACGGCCCCTCATAGCCTTCCATCAAAGTCCATATAAACTTCTGTGAAAATGTCCACATGTTCAGGACAATTTAATCATGAGAATCGTTCATAGTTTCTAAAAAAAAAAGGCAGCTTATAATGTGACTTGAAAACATAAAGAAAAAAATGCTTTGATTGTCATCAGCCATGGTGAATAAAAACTTCCCACTGTGTGACAGAACAAGAAGGAAATGTTAAATGTACCAGGAACCTAACATTTTTTACTTATATTTCCTGTACATTTCTTAAAACCTAAATTCTGTTTCCCACACTTTCAGGAGTAAAATTCTAGTTATGATACACTGAATTCCCGATTCATTTACTATTTGTCATTCAAAAACTAGTCAAAGTTAATTATAGTACTCGCCGTGTGTCCCTCCAAGTATCTTATATCACGTTTTGTATTGTATCGTCAATTATAGTGAACCGAATCTCCCAGAAGATGAAAATGAAGTTCAAAAAAGGTGAAGAAGAAAAACTGATCGGTGAAATTTCAAATCAAACAAACCAGTGACATGTCTTGGTTTTATATTATTTTAAAACAAAATATGAAACTGTTTAACACTTAAGATATTTGGTTTAATTGTTATGAGAGAAAGGTTTTTTGTATATCAACCCCAATATCATATCAAATCTTATTTTCTCCACTAGGGAACCGGGGGTTACAGTAACCCACAGAGAAACATCCCAGGACCAAATGTCTACAACACACAGAGCTCCTTCATAAACAAGTATGATTTTAGCTCTGGCGTCTCCAGGGCGTTCAGACTGCCACTGGCTGTGCAGCCGGACGGTCCCAAGCAGATAACACCAGCTCCAAATCAATATGACGTACGTATGTGACTTATTTATGTTGCTTTTAGTGTCGAGCGGTGTAGTGATGTGCAGCTTTTTGTTTCTCAGGTCAGCTGTGGGAGTAGAGAGAGATTCTCCTCGGTGGTCGGTACTTCAGCGTTCCTCTCAAAAACGGGACGTGACTCTTTCTATCCAAATAAAAACCTGCCTTCACCATGTAATCACTTCACTCTAATCACATATAATCAGATTCTACAACTCCTTTTTTTTAAATCTTTGAGCTCTAATATTGCCTCCTACATTTGTCACAGGCCACTATGAGGTGGACAACTACAGGATCCAGAACAGCTCCAAAGTGGTCTTGTCCCCCTTCAGATCTAAAACCCAGAGAATCCCTGCTCTCGTGGACAAACATGTCCCCGGCCCCGGAGCCTACAGTCCCCATAGGGCCCCCACACCAGTGAAGAAGACCCTCCTACCGTGAGTTGAAACCCTGTATTTACGTCTTTGGGTAGGTTTTTAAACGTTATTTTTTTTCTATCGTCTACAAATGTAAATTCTGTGTTTACTGTGTTTCAAGGAGGGGTTGTTATTTGGCGAGATCACAGCCTGCCCCGATTGTTGCTAAGGATCCGCCCCTGCCGGGCCCCGGGCAGTATGATGTACAGAATCGTGACGCCACGTCCAAACATCCCATGCTCACTGCAGCGTTTGCTTCCAGAACTGAAAGATTACCCCAATACCTTTGTACCGAAGTGAAGCCGGGTCCAGGTAATGTCCACTAAAACAAATCATCAAATCATGCTTTAAAAACAAGCATTTCACAGGAAACTCTGGTTGTTGTTATTTTCCTCCGTCCTGTGAATAACCACAAATACAGATGATGTAATGCTGGGATAGAGAAAAACCTTTTCGTTTTATAAAACACAATAAACCCCTTCTTTGAGTGTCCCTGCAAAATAAAAGGTTTCTTTTACGACACAGTTGCAGAACAGGCTCTGATTCTTGTGTCTGACCTCGGGAAGCCACTCTCTAGTTAGCTGGTTGCAGTCACATGCTAATTTTAACAGCTTTACATGAATAATGTGGGATTAGACTGGATTTGCAAAAAAAATCTGCAAATCCAACCAGAGCGGATGGAAACGACTGTAGGGAAATATTGGAAATCGCTGACAGGAGCGTATGTAAATGAGGCGTTGTAAGGAAAAGAGGTGAATATGAAAATGTAATAATGATATTCATCATAAATTAACTTCTGGAATCTGCCTTGAAATTCATCAGCCCCACTTCACAATTTATCTCCATCGATAGTCCCGTTGTTTATGAGCAGAATGAGCTCCCGTGCTAAGTAAGAACTAGAGTTTGCATGTTGTTGTGGTTATGGAACAAACAAATATTGGTTGTGTGCAGCAGGAAAGAGGATGGAAATCACGTCATCAGCCTGGAAAGTTTGAAAATGTGAATGAAGTGAGACCATAAACTGTGGATTACTTTGAGTAAAAGTTTGATTTACTATCATCTATATAATTTATTTGTTACGATGTCTCCTAATGTTACATTTGCTGTCACTCACCCCACAAACCACATAAATTTCACTGATTAGTTGACATCTGTTTCTAATCTGTTTTGTCACTGGATATCAACTCGAGCCAAACATTAAACTCTACCTGTTTACAACCCGTCATAAATCTTACACAAAAGAACTATTCACATCAGGGAAGTGACTTTTCTTGGCCTGGAGCTGAAAAGGTAAATCCTCACAATAGGCTGTGACACACTT
Source organism: Limanda limanda (assembly GCF_963576545.1). Lineage (NCBI taxonomy): Eukaryota > Metazoa > Chordata > Actinopteri > Pleuronectiformes > Pleuronectidae > Limanda > Limanda limanda. Next base: position 15,684,842 of record NC_083654.1, on the reverse strand, counting down.
AGAAAAAGGGAAAGCCCCAGACTTTGGGGATTTTAGGGAGAGACCAAGCGCTCGCTCGCCCGAAGCAAGAGAGACGAGTAACTCCTCTGCAACTGATAGCTGTCCTATTATATAAACTTCACCCTGTTTACCAGTTTCAGGCCGAATGAGAAAGCCGTGTCATAAGTGCATGATTCAGTTTTGGTGGCTGCAGCTCAGGTTTTCCATTTGTCTCAGGCAGTAGTTGGAAGAATAAAAGCGTCCAAAAGTATAGCTCTGTCTAATATCCAGTATAAGTACACAGTAGATCATCTAATCTAACAGCTGTTGTTCTTTCTCTTTCCAGGTTTCTATGATCCACAGATTCTGGTAAAGCACTCTTTCTTCTACAATGATTCCAGAGTCTGGCTCCCGGTTTGAAGCTTTCAAGGAGAAAAACATAAAATCTTCACACTCACAGTAACTGACTGTCCTCATCTTAAGGGTTTGAATGTTTAAATGTACACGAGTTTAATGTATTTGACATTGTTACATCGGTATTTGTTGAAAGAAGAAGGATAGAAATTAAACATTTCAATCATTGCGCCGCTGTTCAGTCTAAATCTGAGTAGTGAGATTTGACACTGAGATGGAAGGAGTCATATTCGGTATTTATCTCAAGTGGTGACGTAAGAGCAAAAAACATATGTTTTAACCCCCACTCCCAGTTTCCATGCAGCAGTGAGTGTAGCTGCAGTCGACCGGCAGCTGCTGGGCCGGTCACTGGTGCTTCACACTAACAGCTGAGAGCCTGAGATGACGACACTGTGCCAACTGCTGGAGGCCGAGGGCCGGAGTGTGACTGTCTATGTGAGCAATGTGCCGACCGGGCGTGAGGCAGAGCTGCTGCTGCTCAACCCCAAAGACAAATGGACCCAGCAGCCACTCCCTTGTTCCCGTGTTACATTGTTGGGTCAGTGGCTGAAGCAGTTGTCTGTCCTCACTTTTGTGCAGTGGTTCATTATTTGCGTTTGCTTTTATATTATTGATTAATTAATATAATAGTTTTCATAATAACAACATATCAAGTTATCTCTTTTCCCAGGAGTTGGTAGAGACATAGATTGTATATGAAGACATCACGATCCCCCCCTGGTGGTCGGCTGCAGTACAGGTCCTAAACCCCCTCCTTCTCCATGTTAGAAGATGGGACATGGGCCAAACTAAAAAGTTAAAGATGATTTCTTCCATTCTTTGTATAGTTCTTATCACACTGATGTCTTTTTTTGAAGTGCTTGTTTTGCTTTTACTTACTTAGTGGTGATAAAGTAATGAAACATCCTCCTGAGGCGACGCTTCACAATCACAACTGCACAAACTCATGTCAGAAACATAAGATGGCAGCAGCCATGTGAGGATGTTTTGGCTTCACTCTCTGACTTGGAGGAAGTGGAGTTGCTAACAGCCTGCACACAGATGTGTCAGTTTTATCTTAGTTTTATTAACTGAGGCAGAAAGCAAATAAACGATTTTCACAGAATCGCTCGGATAGAGAGAAGTGTTCAACTGTGCAAAGCTGAAACAAAATTCTGACTCGACATTTGCAGCTGCTAACGTGGAAATTAATTTCAGGCCGACATGTCTGCTCGGCGGAAACAACGGCGAGTTGTTATTTATGCCTCGTGCTTATCTCCGAGTTCCGAGGATGCGATCAACAGTGTCATCTGCTCACAAGAACATCAGGTGGAGATTTATTTTTTTCCCCTCCTCTCCAGCTCGGCTCTCGACAACAACTGCAGCCGGGCCTGACTCCTCCACAGAAGCAGCTGTAGTTATATTCAGACTCTGACTTCAGCAGTGTTCTCTCCAAATATGTGTGCTCGCTCGCCCTGTAAAACCAAACCATTGTGCACAAGTGGGGGTTTTATACAATGAAAGAACATTTTATAACTCCTCTGTTTGCAGACAGAGTTCTGCTCCTTCCCCTCCGGTCAAACACGTACAGGGAGGATCCAGACAAATGTTTGCAACTGAAGGGATTCTGGTTTTGCTTCTGTGGTCTTGTGTTGGAGAGGCAATTAACTACATGCCTCTGTGGGTGTGTGGAAGGCTCCCTGCACCCCCACCTGTCTCGCTCAGGTGCAGGCGAGTGTGGGCCTGCCCGACTCGAAGGATCTGGCTCAGAAAACTCTTTTTTTAGGACCACAGACACATTGAATCAGTCTTCTATTGATCTTTGCCAATTAGAAATTACCTCCTTATTCCTTATATGCATCCGAGCGACGAGCCAATCACGTCAACGCGAGCTTCTGCCTGTTGCTTGGCAATTCATCAGTGGATTCACTGGCAGAATTTGTTCTGCTGCAGTTTCAAGTCGTTCAAAGACGCGTGGTGTATTTCTGGAATCCTGGAGACTCAGAAAACGAGGGAACATCGAAAAGAACATGGAAGGACATTTGAGGATTCCAATAATCTGTGTGTCGGTCATATTTTCTCTCTTTATCCTCTGTGTCACTGCAGCTTTACGGAGCCTGAAGGGAGTTTAACTAAAGATGAAGTCTGTTTATTGTTATTTCATCTGTGTCTGAAAACCATCAGCAGTGCAACAAAGAGTCTGTTTACTGATGGAGACGCCCTGCGATAAATTAGATCATTAATTTTGATTTCGAGGTTAAAGCCTTAAAAAACACAAACCCGTGTCCCGAACACATGATCTGGAGCAGGAGGACTCACAAGGAAAAACAAACATCGGTTTCCAGTGAGAGATACAGGGATGGATAGAAGGAGACAGCTGTAAGATGGAAACAGTCTTTTCGTCTAGAGTGTTTTTGGAAAGAGAGACCGAGGCTGTTGATGCAGATGAACACGATAGCAGAGGTTTATTGAACGCTCCCGGCTCTTCCCCTCTCTACCACTGGATTGCATTTCCAGTCATTGCATTTCCAAATCCCATTACTGCATTAACACATCATTTATAACTGGGAGTCCATGCAGGCTGAACGACAGAGCTGGTCCCTGCATGGTTCACACACACACACACACACACACACACACACACACACACACACACACACACACACACACACACACACACACACACACACACACACACACACACACACACACACAAACAGACACACACACCACCAGTTCAGCTCCATCCATTAGCCCTGATGGAGCTGCTTCTCTTTTCTTTAGTGTGTGTTGCAGAGCGACCAGTGGATTGATCGGCAGCATTTTAGCAGCGTCTATCTTTAGCCTCCACATATGGAGGACTGAAAAAAATACAGGAATAAAGAAATGTAGAAATACACAAATGAAAAAATACATAAATGTGGAAAAAGCGAATACATAAGTGTATAAATACATAATTTGACATTTTTCTCACCGAATTGTATAGATGTTAATAATCATTAAATATTATAGTCCTCGATATCCACAAACTATGTTTAAAGGAATGTACATGAATAGATTTGCTCAGTCTGCTGAAGTTTTTAAAGATACATTTAAAAGAGGAATCGGAATCGAGAGTCTTCAACAGTCCATTTAATGTTAGGCAGACATTTTTAGGAGTAAATGGTTGGATTTCTCACAGTATATATTCTGCAGGTCTCTATAACATCAGCTACAGCCCTCAGTCTCTTCACCAGGCTAAGTGGGTCATGCATATTTTATCTCTCTGCTCACACTCACATACATTTGGCCTCTATGCATGTTTTAAAGAAGAAGCTCATAACGAGCATTAATGAAACGATCGTTCTTTTTCTCGAACACGCCCTTTATGTCCTTCAGATTCAAGATCAAAGACGATGATGAGGAACTCATCTATAATTAATCTGAATTGTTTATGTTAATGGGCAAAAAGACAGAAAAAACATGGTGGTCAGACTATTTATAAAAAGCCTCTTTAAAAAAATGAATGATCCTCCCACACAGCTCCTTGTCTATCTTCTCGTGTGAGAGATGAAGTCATATTCAACATTAGCTTAGGGAAATAATCACTGTTAATGTGTTATACCCTATATCCAATTAATTGCCAAGTATTCCAAGAGTAAGAAACTGTATTTTGATGAAATCGTTATAATAAAAAAAAGTGTTTAATACCGTCATGGTGTCATAAATGGATTTCTGGGAAGGGGGTCTGTTCCTTTGACTTTCTCATCTCCCTGCTTCTCATTCACGTGTTATCAGTTCAGATGATATCAGCCTGGACAGTGAATGTCCTCGTGGACCTGATCTGTCTCCTGCAGGGGCAGCAAGGTCACATCAGATATTAATCAGCGTGTTAAGCGTGTCATCACTGATTCACAAGGGCAGATCATGTCCTCTCTCTTTTTATATAGGAGAAATGTGGTTAAATCATTGAGTTCGTATATTTTTTGTGCAAACCTCTATTAAAACATGATATTATTACTACATAAAACTTATAGGATAATTTATTCATTCTTTGGTTGACTCTTATTAGTATTCAAGTAATATTCCAGTGAATTAGTTTTCCTGTCATGATCCAGATAGATAGACACTCTATTGATCCCGAGGTCAGTTAAGGTAGCACACGAGCATCAGAATAATAAAAGGTCAAAATGAATAAGTTCACTGCAGTGAGATGAAAGTCTTGAAGCCAGAACTATTACAAAGCTGTGACTGTAAAGAAGTATGTGCCTATGGAGATATGTACAATGCAGATATTTAAGTAAATAAGTATTAGGAAAAACACAAGTAACCGAGGCAGGGTACTGAAGCAAAATATAGATACACATTTAAAGATTATTAATTGAATATGTACAAAGTTGTGCAAATAAAAACAGTGCAAGAGTAAAACTTAAAATACAAGACTCTAGATATAACAAATATAACTTTCATATGTTTTTTATTCTAACATTACTTTATTCAGTACATAAAGAACTCATATAAGTACAATATTTATCCTTGAAGTGTGGTGGTATAGTATAAATTATAAAGTGATACATTATGCAGATACTCAAGTTCATGTACATCTGAGTTGTACTTGCCCACTTGAGTGAATGTACTTAGTTACTTTCCACCACATAGATGTTTTATGCATGAAGTAAAGACAATTACTACTGTAATAAACTGTGTATAAAACTGCAGTAATGACCCAGACAGTGTGATGAATATTCTGTTGTGACAGATTCACTTCTGCAGCTGCTGGAAATCATCTGATGGATCAAACCATTCACGGTGTTCAGGAGGGAAGAGGAAACAGACACAGCTGTTCTGTTACTATCAGTGAAACTAATGAGAGACTGTAGATAAATGATTTAATTCGTGTTTGACGAGTTGAATTCGTCTTTAATCGATTATCTGACCCGGTGTTTTCTGGGTAAGGGAGTTTCTTCCCTTCCACACAGTTGGTACAGTCCGGTTGTCTGAGCTCAGCAGCGTCAAGTCAAAGAGACTACAACCGGAAATAAAGCATCTTGCCTTCAGAATAAAATGCAGTTAAAAGAATAAAAGAATGTGGGCAATCTGGAACACTTTAAATTAAACGTGATTAAACATAATTAATAATTAATAATAAACAAAGTCAATGGGAATAGTAACTCTTTGTTTGGGGATTTAGTTTTATTTTGTATGGGTTCTGGTTCTGGTCGGATGAATAAAAAAAATTAAAAACAGAGATAAGGTCAAATATTTGATGTCCTACTAGTGTTTGTATATTTTTCATACTAAGTAAATACAGGAATATATATAGCTTTGTCCAACACAAATTAACAATATAATGAACAGTAGTAGACAGTAAAAAAAATGCCTTAAAGAATTCAGTTTAAGATACAAGTGAAAAGTAAAGGTATAAGTGAATCGTTAATCAAATATAATAAAGTCTATATAATAGTTCGCTCCTAATTACTTGATATACACCTAATTTTATTTTACCTTACCTATTAGTAAATATCAATACAAATGACAACAAGATACTAACAGTGGCAAGTATGTAAAAAATGAAACGATAAAGAAAAGGTTATTTGGGATATTTCACATTATATTGAAATATTTTGACTCATATGGACACACAATTGATTTTTTCCACTACTTTATTTTATTTCTAAAGTCCCTGACCGGAAGTGTGAGTCCCCACTCTCTGCAGCTTGACCTCGCTGACGGAAATCTGAACCTTTTTTATTCTCACACTGTAGATTTTCCACTGAAGACCTGTGGACCCGCTGCACTGAACCTTCTCTCTGTCACTATCTCTGTTTAATAATCAGACACCGCTTTTCTCTAACTGACCCTCTCTCACATTCCCTCTCTCTGCCTCCTCTCGGATCCTGGTGTTCTATTCCTCTTGTTTTATTCCCACATCTTCCCTCCTGGTCACTTCTTCTTGATTTTGGATTCCGGCTGGATTTACCCAGGGCGTGTTTGGGGCAGATCTGTACCGGGGAGTTCCATCTCTCTCCCACTCTGAGGAATGTGACAGCGACCTGAATGGACACGATGGATTATAAGGAGCTGGGAAATAAACTGGAGGAGAAGCTGACACTAACAGACAAATGTGAGTATTGATCATTAGAAATAAAAAGGATGATCTGAGGGGGGTTTTTTAATATCCCGAGCAGCTGCTGTGATGTCAGTTTCCTCCCCCTGTGCAAATGGGTGAGGACAGGATGTGATTCCTCCACAGCAGCAGCGGAGGCAGCAGCAGACTGTGGCCGCCTGTGAGCGTCCCTAACCGGCGCCTCCTGTCCGCAGCACCGCCTGGAGCTGTGGTCTCCATTACCCAACACGTCAGTGGGGGGGGAAGTGGCCCACATATGCACAACCAGGGCAGAGCTGGTGGTGCAGCTGACTCCCACTCCTATACTGCAACACATCCACCGCAGAGGGTTCTCCTCCTGCTGCTTGCTCTAGAGCACTAAGGCAGCTGCATGCAGATGTTTCCAGCTGATGTCTCCTCACACATCTGCAGCCTCCCTGCAGCTGACCCACTGATACACGTCACATTGTTATTTATCAGATTCTTGCTCCTGGGTGAAGGTTGTTGGGTTTACACTCTTCTCTATGGATCAATGTGGACTGTGCTGACACAACGCATAAGCAATATATTGATATATTTCAAACCTTTGCTGTATTGCTATTGATGACAATCAGATAGCGATGATTATATGTTCTGTTTTATTTCCCAGCCGTACTGCAGAGGACATTTCATTTCAGTGAAATCCTCATCATGAGGCAGCTGATGTTCCAGTTCCTCTTGTTCTGCTCATATGACAACATCAGTTTTCAAAGAGGTGTCTGAGATATGATGCTGCACTGATTTGTTGTTTGCCTGGAAAAGACTGTGAAACACAAATCAGTGTCTGATGATCTGGATTATAAAAGTGGTTCCAGTTGGTTTTCTTTTTGATTCTGAATGTGTTTTTAAATAATGCATATGCACCAACCTGGGTCTGGATTGAATGGAATTGCAGTTTCTTGTAAGCGCTCACTCAAGCTCATTAATTTTCAATAACATCCTTTAAATTAGCTTCATGCTCCACCCCTCCATCATACATACACATACATCCCATGTTGACCTGTGTGCAAATGGTAGAAGGTGACTTTCTGATCAGCCCTCCCCCACCGCTTCTACTCGACATGTGCAGCAGTGGATGGAAGGAGAAACGTCTGCAGCAGTTTTTCATTTCTGCCACGCTGACATGACGCTCGCTCACTCGCTCGCTCGCTGCATGCGGGGGTGTCTGAACCAGCACTGGTGGCTGCAAGAAGGAGAATAGCAACCAAAGCCCAGTGGATGCTGGGAGTTAGAGGCCGTATGCATTGACGATAAAGGGAATAAAAATGGTTCCTGTTCTAGATTCCTCTCGGTTACAGTCACGATAAAGGAGAACACTGGAGTTTACTGTTGAGTTTACAGTTGCTGGAACACGCAGGGCTGCAGACCGATCGATTGTTAGGTTCATCAATCGTTCGGTCTGTTAGAAACGAGAAAGAACGAAAACTGGAACGTGACCTCTGGGCTCGTTTCACCTCACAATCAGTCAGAAAGGCAAAAATCTTCACTTTACAAGCATGTAAAGATAAGATGATTTATATTGGGGTCATAAAGTTGTTTGCATTGGTTGGAATTGTGAGGTTTTGTGCATTTAAATATACGTGTCGTCATATTTGATGAAGGATTCATGTTGTTGTTTAGAGCAACGTGATGTCTCGTGGGTCTATGTCGGATGTGAAGCTCCGAACCCCGATGTCATCTGGAGACTTTTCTGCTCACTCCTCTTTATTGAAAGTCTCAACAAGGTCGTATTGTTCTGGAGCAGACAACCCAACCCCCCCACCCCACCACCTTCAATTAGCGATCTCAGCTGAAAGACAAGGCATGTTTTGGTTCGCCGGCCCGGAGAGAGGGGAGAGAGAGAGAGAGAGAGCTCCGGCAGCCGGGTCGATCAACATGTGACAGGAATGCTCGACGCCGAACGAGGGCCGGGGCGTTAGATCAACAGAGACATTCCTTCTCTCTGACTCCTTTCTGAGTCTCAGTCTCTGCAGAGAAAGACAAAGAAAATAAAGGAAGCGAAGTGAACAGGAGCTGTGACGGTGGATTATAATCCCATGTAACATTCATCTATGAAGGTCTGAGGTTCGCAAACACATTGACATCTGTAACACCCCCACCCTGCTCTTATCCCCCTCTGACCTCACCTCCCCTGAAACCAGTCAATCAGAGACATTACTCCATTTAATCAGAGGCCGGTTCTGTGCCTGCTGGTGATTCCGACTCCGAGCTACTCAACAGTATTTGAGGGAAACACAGCTAGCGGCTTCCTTTTCTTTCTTCCCTGGCGACTGCTGGAGTCAAACCAAGCCTCCCCATGACATGACATGTTCAAAGACTCTGTGCTAGCGGCTCACAATAGGAGTGGCAGCGGCTTCCTTCCCCGGGACAATCCGCCGTTTGTGCTTCTATTACGTTCCTCCTTTCTTCCTGATGTCTGCAGTGGAGCCACCCAGCTCTTTTTCCGGCCTTGTTTCTCTAAAGGATTGGGAGTTGAAGGCTCCTCTGTGGAAGTGATCATGAGACGTGGACTCTCTGTGGCCTCCCGAGTTTCCTCAGTCATGCTGACGTTATGTTCTTGGCACTCCCTCCGCCTCGCAGCCGGCCTGGAAATGTAGATTTGGGCCAAGAAACCTTCCTCATTAGTCATCCTCATCTATTTAACTCAGGAAAAGAAAAGTGAGCTCGGTGTGAAGTTCACAGCCTTTAAGCTCAGTTACTCACACGTTTGTTATTAGTTATTAATCTGCTGATTCTTTTTCTTGATTATCTAGTTAAACTTTTAAGTGTGTTTAAGCCCAGAACAACTTGTAATGCTGTTATATTTAATTTACAATTACATAAAAGCAGTAAATACTCATTGGAACTAGATTTTTTTGAAAACGGTTGTTGATTAATTAGCTTTCTCTCTTCAACCGAGTGATTAATGAACTGATCGTTTTTATCGGATTCACCTCAGAGTTTTTCCTCCAGTGTTACATGAGGAAAAAAACTCAGAATCCCAGAAGACAAAGCTCCTCTCATCTCCCACAGTCGGTCGCAGCTCAAGTTCTCGCAGCTCTGCCAACTGTGTCTCATCTGTGGCCTGAGGCCGGGAGGGGGGGGGGGGGGGGGGACTCCAGTGCTTGTACTTGTGGAAACCGAGGGCCGGGCGGGGCCGGGGCCGACTAGAATGACTCTGAAAACCAAATCGGGGTTAGACTCATTATTGTGGATGGTTGACGAAGACGAAGAAGAATAAGAAGAAGGAGGAGGAGGAGAAGGAGGAGAAGGAGGAGACCACAGCGCTCTCCCGTCCACGTCGGCGGCCCCTGTGACCAGACGCCATAATTCAGCCATGACGACGACGGCCTGCACAGGAAAGCAGAGGAAATGCTCCGATCTGCCGCTGCCTACGAAGGAGAAGGAGGAGAAGGCCGCCGCTTCCTGAGAAGCTTATCCACAGATTAGTCATGTTTCCCCTTTGTATCCGGCATTCAAAAAAGGAGAAGTCATTGATATTGATAATCCCGTTCGCGGTGTAATCCTGTTAGCGAACAGTGTGAGGCACGGGAAAAGTGTTGGAACACATTTAACCAACACCTACACATCTGTGAGCATTTAGAGCTAATTCAGGGGGAGTCATGGGAGGAACTGGAAGCAGACGTACGCTCATTTCTTCAGACTTTGATGAAGCAGTATGAGCAAGCGCTAGTTTCTCGTCATTTCTGGGAGAAAAGGCTTCGCGTGAACGTCACAGTTTTAAGCGGCTTTGGATAAAAGCATCTACCGAACTAGAAGGACACTTTTAGGCAACTTTATCACCTTATTCTCTGATCTCTGCATTATTTGTTGAGATCCGCACCAAAAGTTAATGGCTTATTTTCTGACAAATACCGTATCCCTTCAGCAAGTCTCATGGTAATCCGTTCAGTAGTTTCTGTGTAATCTTGGTCACAAACAAACAAACAAACAAATGTAAACAAAACCTTGGTGGGACATGAAGCTCAAACCCAGAACCTTCCTCCTGTGAGTTGACCACTTCACCGTCTTTAATATACAACCTGAAAAATTCACCTTGATGTCTTGGACAGAGCTGAGAGTATTGATCGTGTCCTCTGGGCCTTTCCCCCCCGAGGCCCCTGTCTTCCCTTCCCTTTTTCTGCTGCTCACCCAGTTGCCAACGACTTTTAATTCAAGTTTAATTCATCAATATTAATGCAGCTGGAGTCATGTTTATGGATAAACCGTAGTTCTTTGCTCTGTTGCTGCAGATGAGGCGTCTCAAGCTCAGGTTTCTTCATTTGAGGAAGAAGATGCATAAACATGTTCACGGAAATAGCAGGACTTGTTATTTAAGCCTCATAGCAGTCAGCATTTGGTTCTCTCCTCCTTTGACCTGGCAACATGTCCGGGATGTTTCTGTTGGAGTGTTTCTTCAACCTCGGAGGGGAAATCACAGACGCACAAAAACACATTCACTCACTACACAACCGCTCAGTCACAGGACCCACAGGCTCTAAATATCAGAGCAGAGATGATGGAGGATGTTTGCTCTTGACCGACAACACAACTGAATTTCCTCTCGGAGGCCGGACGACAACACAAACGGACACATCGGCCATCTTGACTGAAAACAGATCTGATCCATTGTTCCCAAACACACACACACACAGAGAGAGAGACTTGTGGTTGTGTAAGGATCCGTCAGCATGTGCTGAGCCACATGTTTCTTTCCTCCAGATGAGCAGCAGTATAAAAACACGGCGTCCTCTGCTGCACCAGTCGATGGACGACCTCTGCCGTCTCCTCACAGTCACGCTGCTTCATGCTCGTCGGGTTTCTCTCGTTCCCAGAAATCGTCCTTGAAAGCCTCGTCTCTCCGGGATGTGAGATGAAAACCAGGCTGCAGCACAGACGCCACTCAGGTTTACCTCAAGCTGAATTCTACATGAAGGCTTTCAGTCGAGGTTAAACAGCTCCGGGTTATTTTTGCTTTAGTGAGTGAAGGTACAAATCCTCTTCTTCATATTATTCATGAAATGAAAGGAAGGATTAATTCAGCCATGTTGTATTAGTACATCACAAAAAGGACAAAGATATTGACATAAGATCTAAAATCAACTTTCGTAAATATAATCACATTATAGATATTTGTTCAACCTGGATTTTCATTACCAAAAGATTTATATTGCTGAGTTATAATAATTCAAGAGAAGCATAACTTGTTCCATTTACTCTCATAGATGAACTTTTTTTTTTGTCTTTTAATCAACCGATCATACCAGCTGTAGTTTTAACTTAATATCTTTCTGATCTGAATATCAGAGTTGTGGAGATAGAGTTGTGTATTTATCTGCTTTCACCAGGTTTCTCTGTGTCATGTGTCGAGCTGCTGTGAAACCAGACCTCGGCTCGGATTAAACTTAGTCCATCATCACAGCTCAGCCGGCTGCCGGGTCAACATGAGTCAGCCAGATACAGTTATGCCCTATTTAATGAGCCCGACAGTGAGCTGGTGCAGCTGTGCTCTGTGTGCGCGTGGGTTGATTCCATTCATTAACTTTCCATCGCGAAAAGACGATCAAATCTTTGGTCTCGCTAAAGAATCTGGAGCAACTTTAAAACTTTTACAGCTATATTTGGCACCAAAAGACGATTGACTCCTTCCCCATTGAAAGTAGAGGAGTTTGCCTTTCACTGAGCTAGTGTCGCATTTAACAATAAATACACAAATGTTCATAGCTGTTTGTGCGTCTAGGCATGGAAGTTCAACATAAGTCATAACTTTGCATTGGACTAGACTGCCAAAATAAAGAAGAAGAAAGAAATTGATTAGTTTATCATGTTTCTACCACTGCCAGTCGCAGCAGATAGAAACCCGTGGACTGCAGAGTCATTTCGACGCGGGAGTAATTGCCGATTGTTTCCATTTCCATTGCAGACACAAGCCACATGGTTGCTAGTGGTTTTTGACGAGTGGAAAAGGGGCAGGAGTACGTTCTGTCTGCTCAGCCACGTCTCAAGAGCTCAGCTCGGTAAAACGGAATGAAAAGGATTGAAAGAAAAGAAGATGTAATTAGGGGAGAGTTTGCTTTGGAAGGACATAAAGATGATGTTGATGCAGTTAGTGGTCGACAGAGAAACAGATAAACAGAAGAAGTCAGATCAGCTGCTGTAACTCACTGGCTCCACAGATCTGTGTTCGCTTCCTGTTTTCTCTCTTTTGTTTCACTTTTATGTAACTGACATTTTGTTTCTGTGACATCATCTCTTTAAATATCTCTCTTTCAAATCATTCTTTCTTATCAGTTTACCGAGTATTGATGACACCTGAGTTTGGACTTGCCCTATGCTCAGTTATTTACATCCTGTGTGTGTCTCTGTGTTAGTGGAGACGTGAGGATGACGTCCCGGCTGAGGAAGTAAAACTCCCAGAGTTCGGCCTCAGTCACAACAAACTACGCCTCAGCTATTTTCTCTCAGTCTCTCTCGGCGGCTTGAAAACTCTTCTCTCTTTCCTCTCCGGCTGCGCAACCTCTGACCTTATTTTTAGTATCAACCTCGAGCGCCAGAGTAGCGTAGCGAAGGAAAAATGTGAATAATAGATTTGTCTTTCTATGATTCATGCTTGGCTCCGTTGTGTCTCTTTGTGACTGGGTAACCCACTTCTTCTGTGGTTAAAAGCTCCGCAGAGCCCTGAGGTTTGCAGAGGAGTGAGATCCTGTCGCTGTCTCACTCACCGTCATGACTCAATCTGCTTTAGCTCTTACACAAAAACCCATCAGGTCTCTGTAGAAACAATCTGAGCTCCTGTTGCATGAGGGTGAATGGACTGAATTCACAGTGTTTCAAACATAACTGAGAACTTCTCCGGTGAATCTGCCTCGTGCATCTTTTCGAGCAGTTCACTTCTGGCTTTTCACTGCACGATTAAAGAGAAAACACCAGCTCTGTCATGAAGCTTCAAAAGAAAAGGTTTTCTCTTCTTTAATCACAGACCAGCAGCCTGGTTTCTCCCTCTGACAGTGATGAGTAGCTCTGCCTGTTGCCGCTGCTTCAACCTGGAGCTCATCGTAAACACAGCTGTCGCTCGGCTCTGAAGCTTCAGGCAGCATTTGTCTGAGAGGCCGGAAGTTTTCCTCTCCTGCCTCGGTGATCTTTTGTGTTGTCGACATATTTTGTTGCGTCACGCTATGATGCTGTGATACCGTCTTAATCTTTGTTAATGGGAAAACTATCCTGTTTACATTGCACACACACACACACACACACACACAGACACACAGCTCTCCTTGCACCCGAGCTAGAGGCGTGTGTTTTGGCTTTTGTTGCAACAAACTCTCAGGAATGTTCTTCCTCTCCTTTTTCCTGCGGCTCAAACGCCTCAGAGCATTTCCGTTTCTTGGTGGATGTGGCGTCCATGAAGGGGACATGTGCTCCCGACACAGATTTTGGTGGAAATATTGCAAATCTCCGCAGAAAGTGGGTCAATTCGATCCTGTTTGCTTTGACCACACGTACAGTGCGTTGGTCTTTTCCTCTTTGCGGATCTGTGCACATGACGCAGACACACACAAAAGACACACATGTGCTGCAGGAACATGTGTGAGGGAAGTGTGGATGCCAGAGATTCCTGAGGTTGGCCTGACCCAGATCCAACATGTCCCACACACACACACACACACACACACACACACACACACACACACACACACACACACACACACACACACACACACACACACACACACACACACACACGTTTTCCCACTCTCATGCACATTTCTTCAAACAATAGTGTGACCTGCTTCACACAAGCACTGCACCCCCCCTCCACCTTCCAAAAAGACTAATTAAAGGGATTGTCAGCTATTGTGTTTTTACTGAACCCACAATTATCCAATTGTAAATTATTAATACTACAGAATGGAGTTAAAGGTTATATCCTGACCTAAATGAATGGATCCCACATGTAAACAGGCGATGATAGTTTGACGCTGTGGTAATATTGGACTTATCAACTTAGTTAAATACCAAATATTACAATATATAATGAAGTTGTGCTGAGCTCAAGTCATATGATCTGAATGGTTTGGAAAATATGTCAGTGTCTACTTGTTCACGTCATGAGGCACTTGTTCATGTGATGGTTCAAAGTGTTGACAATACAGTTGAATTTGTGCTAAACAACCTTCAGCGATGGTCTGCAGCAGATTCCCAGTCACATGTCCAGTTCCAACATGACCTCAGACCAGTCATGCAGCTTTGGAACTCGGTTCTTTTGAAGCTTTCTTTTGGGCGTTTTGAGGGAAAAACTTGAAACTTGAGTAGAGAGAGAAATAAATCAGTCACCCCAACGTCCCTGGAAGGTGGAGCTCTGTCCTCATCACACACGTGGGCATGGAGCTATCTCAACCTGGAAGTGATTAGTTTGTAGACGGGCGTGAATCTGACGTCAGTGAGTGGTAAAATCCGTATGTGCATTCACTTACTTTCTTGGAGTAAAGCGTACTAGGAAATAAAGTAGTTCATCCCTGCAAATCGAGGAAATGGATTATCCCGTTCATTTTGTTAATTCGGTTTCACAACCAGGAAAATGAACGTCCTTATTGTTCAAACATTAAATCCCCGGAGGCGACGCCTACAAGCATCACTCACTGAAGAACAATAACAATCACAAGCCTCCACTCTCCCTCGGCCTAGAAAGAGAGCTGAGCTTTTGTTTCCCTTTCAGACCATCACTGGGATTGAAATTGAACTTGGCCTGCAGCTTGGCAGGTCACCACCTCTCTCACGCACAAGCAGAATCAACCTGCCGTCCGCCCGGTAGCCCACGTGCTGCACTTTGTGGTGACTGCTCGACAGGAGCCAGCCCCTTTTATGGCAGACATTCTCAGTACGGTGCTTATCGCTATTTATAAACCTGTCACAGTGGCACAGAAACCCGAGATGGCTGCGGCGGGTTCGAGGAGCCGAGGGAGCGACGGGCGAACGTCGGGCTGCAGTTGTGTTTCTGTGTCACGTGAATATCTGATCGGGTGCGATGCACTTGAACGTGTATCTTTGAGAGCCGGTGTGAATATTTCAGTCGCTGCAGGAGCTTCTATTCTCATGAATGCTAAAGCTGCATATTTCAGTAGAGGCCTTATATTTTACCTTTGGTTTTCAGAAGAAGTTGCAGACATCAGTAATGTCCGTGATATTTACATGAGGTATAATCTTACCATGGACTCAGTGAGCTGCCACAACCTGAGCTCCATGTATTTAAACCTGTATTCGGTTACCACCAAATTCGCTATTAGCATTATCACTGGATTAGTTTGACAGTGAAGAAGATGTGGAACATGTGATGACCCGTCCAGACTGACCACTCACTTCCTGTTTCATTTTGTTTTTCACTCACCAGTTGTGTCTCTATGAACATCATCTATTATTGATCGTACAGATGATGTTTGTTAACAACATTATCTTTCTAAAAGCTTCAGGTCTGTGTTCTATTGCTGATACATTCAATTTGTAACAGAGAGAAAGATGTAACTTCTTCTTTCTGATGAACACAACCTCTGTCATCACTTGTCTCTTAAAGAGCTGTTAGGGATTCAACCTCCACACCCGTGCTGTACTTATGGTAATAACTAGTTCGAGTGAACCCTGCAACATAAACATTGTTCGTGCAGGGATCTTATCTTCTATCCTGGTTCCTGGAGCCAAACCCAGTTGACATCGGTTGCCGCCCGAATCGGGATTTGAACCGGGAACCTTCTTTCTCTGAGGCGACAGTGTTTTTATTTGATTTCTTATATTTGCAAAAACGATTTCTACATCTCAGAAAGGTCACTGTTTTGTTGTGCTGTTTTCCTGCAGCAGTTCAGGGACAATCAAGCATCTTCAAAATCTTGATTCTCATCTTTTCCAGAAAGAATTATCTTGCACCTCTTTCTTGAAAGTACAATCCTGTGTTTTTATCTTTTCAAAGTTGAGGAATCCAAGTGATCGCTTGTTCTATCGGCGTCTTATTGTTTCTCTCACAGCCATATAAGGCCGGTAAACTGCAGCCGGACTCGGTGAACGAGTAATCTCCTCCAGTGCAATCCTCTTTTTACCAAATCCTTTTTTTTATCAACATCAGGTAGAAGTAGCTCTGTCCTGTCTTGACATGATCCTGCATCTACACACGGGGCCCTAATTCACGTCCTATTATTCCTCCATCAGTGTTCTGTGCATTCGGCCTCTGTGCTGAAGTACAGTGGGAGCAGTTGGGAGGAGCCTAGTGTGAATCTGTGATTTAGTGGCTTCGGTGAGAGTCTTGACGGGACTGAGGAGAACATCACTGTCCTCCGGCTCCACACCTCCTTATCTCTGAGCTACCGGCTCCTCCTCTGTCATTACACAGACAAGCCTGTCGCACCATCTTTCCCCCCCTCTCATTGTCCGCCGGCTCTCCTCTCTCTCTGTAAATCTCTCCTCTCGCTCTTTACGTGTCCTTGTGGAGGAGCACAGATTGTCCCCTCTCTTCCTTCCTGCTCCTTCTGCCTCCCCCTGTCCTCCCCCCCCGATGCGTCACTGCAGTTTGTCACCGACTTCTCCAGTGTGACAGTCACACAGAGAGAGAGAGAGAGAGAGAGAGAGAGAGAGAGAGAGAGAGAGAGAGAGAGAGAGAGAGAGAGAGAGAGAGAGAGAGAGAGAGAGAGAGAGAGAGAGAGAGAGAGAGAGACTCGGACGAGCAGCAGCTGAGCTGGAGAATTCAGTGTCGGTGTCAGCAGGGCGGCCGAATGTGAGAACAAAGTCAGAGCGAGGGGATTTCAACAGGAAGTGTTCTGTGGCGTTCTGCAAACTCTTTGTCATCCTTTCTAAAGGTCAGAGGTCAGGAAGTCTGGCCTTGTGACCGGGTGGAAGTTTTTAAACGATTCAAGATGCTAACGTTACAGGAAACATGAGAGTAACTCTGCAGCTAATGAGCATTTTCAGTTAAGCTGATACTTATTATTTTGTCTATTCATGGAATATCAGGATGTCACAGTTGAATTTAGTCTGATGATGTTTTGAGACGCGACAGAGCCTTTAAAACACAGAGCCTGTTCTAGAGGAGTTTTTCAACTATTACTATTATATAATTTGTTTACATTGGAAAAATTGTGTGTTTTGAGAGAACAATATGCATAAAATCACTTCTCACTGTATACATATAGTTTTTATCAATAAATGTGGTGATATTCCTGATCTAAAGGTTTGCAGATGAAACCACTTTTTAAAGTTCAGTCTATAAAATGTTCAGTTTCCCGATTTAAAATCCAAGTCTCCAGTTGACAATGATATGAAACAGAGAAAAAGGCAGATTATCAAATTGGGGATGAGCAGAAACCAGGAAATATGTTTTTTGTTTTTACTTACTTAATTTCACAAAGTCCTCATGTGGAGCACTTCCTGCCTCTCGGGGACATCGGGGGATTCATAGATCGCTTCAGGATCATTAGTAAAATACAGTTATAATTATCCCCATGATATCTCCATCTCCAGTGGTTTTATCTTCCCCTGCAGGAAAAATCAATATGTGTCTGAGTCACTTGTTTATTTTTACTTCCAATCTGTTGCTACGGCTACACGTCATATTTCAGATGCAGATTCTGCTTTTCATCTCTCCTGCCGCTGATGTGTTTGACTCTGGTAATTCTGGAGGATTCAGATCTTCTGGGAAAGAAGTGAAGCGTCGACAGATGTGTGTGAATAGCGTGTGAAAGAGATTGTTAAAGAGGCGTGAGCGTGGTGCTAATGAAGCCACTGTGGGCGCTACAGGTTGTTGGAGTGTCAGCCGTGGAGGTAGAAAATGATATGTGACACCACAGCAAGACGTCATCAATTAGGGAGGAAGCAGATACATAGATTCTCCAGATTATTGTGTTAATTAATCTGTCACTTTGTGTTTGTGTCCTGCAGCTCTGCCCCTGAAGATCGAGCCTCAGTCCATCCACAGCGGAGACAAGTCTCTGGTGAAAGACCTCCTGACCCCAGACGACTCGGCCGTCACAGACCTCTCCCCTAAATCAGACTTCAGCCCCCAAACCGAGACCCCGAGCAGGACGGATGTGTCCTCCTCCAAGACGGATGTCCGGCCCTCCACGCCGGGCAGCAGCGGCAGCCCGCAGCCCAAGAAAGGTACAAACGCTCCTATGAACAAACATCTCCTACATTCAAAGTATCAGGGTTTAAAGTATGAAAGACAAAAGGACACTGGTGATGAAGACGAGGAACATTCATCCTTCTGATTATATATAGTATATTAAATTATTCATTGTAATAGATGATTCGATGTAGATTGAGTTATTCCATCAGACAGATGGTTGTGGCCGAAAGCCAAGTCGTCATTTGTAAAGTGTGGAGGGAGACGTGCTGGTGGTGGGGATGGGGGGGTGGTGGTGGGGATGGGGGGGATATTGGTGCATTAACTGACCCTCCAGGCCGATGAGATTTATTTCCCTGCGCACTTCACAGCGTCTGCGTATCGTCCAGAGCGAAGCCGAGCAGGAAACTCTCCGAGAGGTGGGGAGGGAGGGAGGGGGTTGCCATGGAGACTGAAGTGCTGCATGGCCCCTCTGTGATTGGTCGAGAACACTCGGGCATGCATATTACATATAGCGCGAAGAAGAAACAGAAAAGAAAGGAGACGTGAGGTTCAGCGTGCTCCCCGGGGGTCCCTGGTTTCCATCGGCGTGGGCGTGGGCGGAGCCTCAGTCGTTCTGAAGGAAGGATAAGAAACGCAAATCCTCGTGGTGCACCAGTGTGTCTGTCCCAGTCCGTCGTGACTCATACTGGTTATCAGTGCAGAGGAGGACGGCTGAAAAGTGGATGAAATGGTCACAGCTGAGATACACATAGGGGGGGAGAGAAGGAGCTGCACTGACCTTGAAACTGAATCAATGGATGAATTAAACCTTCCTCTGGCACATTGTCCTCCATGTCCTCATTTAAAAAGGGTCTTGTTTATACATCTGTCACAGGCTCAGTTCTGACAAATGATTAAAAAGATTAATGAGGACATTTTGGTTTCATATTTCAACGTTTGAGTCTTTTTCCTCAAAGTCAATCGAAGTCCTCGAATCTTTAAAAAAAAGGACATTTCACGTCTGCAGCAGGAAAAGTCACAAAAACATGTCTCATATTATTCTGTAAATCGTTTTTCACTGGAACCTCTTTCTACAGGAGGACTTGTTCATTATGATTTGGTTGAATCGACTCTTTAACCCTGAGTTATTTATTTATTTATTTTTTTTATTTTTTTTACTTTACAATAAGAACTTTAATTTCAGATCCTCATCAAAAAATACACATAACAAACCATTATTTGAAATTCAATTCTCTGAAAATGCTCTGACACAATAATCTGTATGTATACATCTATAACACTAATGAGGTCCAGTGCATTCATTGACCTTTTACAACATTGACTTTTTCCCACTTCAGGATGAAAGATGCTCTATTTTACAGATATAAACTCTTTTGCAAAGCATCAATTGAAAGTAATAATAACATTTTGAAGGAAAAAAAGATTTGTGGTTTCAAAACAATTATACCAGCAGCATTCTTTGGAGCTGTACTAAAGCTGGCAAACATCAGCGTTGGACAAACATCATCTGCTCCATTAAACAAAGTCATCAGTACATTAGTTTCAGCTTTTTTATTTATTTTTTATTTTATTTTATTTTTTTTTTAGTTAGTTTAAAGCAGTTTGTGATTGGCTCAAGCTGAGCGTGTCAGGTTGTGATTGGATGAAGAGACAGAATGAGCTGATGGAGTTTAGAGGCAGCAGGAACTTTAGGAAACATGCACAGTGCTGCTAAAGCTTTTACAACAGAAATACAGCATTCACATCAGAAAGTGAGGGTGTCAGGTTGTGATTGGTCGATGCACCTCTAACTCGTACCCGTGCTTCAGGCCATGTTACCCAGACTTCCTGCTCCCCTGCAGGGATCTCTCTCCTCTCTCCTCCCTCCTCCTGGGGGATCCTCATTCCTCCCCAGGCCAGATGAGATTCTAATATATTCCCTCTGTGGTTTTCTGCCTCTGCCCTGTGGTCGTAACTGAACGCTCTGTATTTTCCGTTCCCTACAGATTCCGTGAGCTCAGAGCAGCGACAGAAGCTCGCCAAGGAGCGGAGGGAGGAGAGGGCTCGATATATCGGTGAGAAATTATTAAAAAACGACGTGGACGTGACCATGAACTCTGGATTTTCCTACAAAATGTTCCTAACTTTTCCAATCTACTTCTAACCCTCACCTCCTTTGTGTGACTGTGCTCTGACGTGACTGACGTCTCTTGTTGTTTCTCCTCGCATGGCTCTCAGAACAGCAAACTCAGCTGCAAGGTAAGGGGCTTCACTAAAACCCTGAGCGCTCGCAGCTCTCGTCATCCAACCTGCGCTGGGAAAACCATCTTCCTTCCATTTCCCCACCTGCTGCATCCCAAACAGCCATTTCTGCTTCCTCCATGAATCCAATATTTTGGTTTTCTGTCGTTCAAGTGAAACCTCATGAACCCTGTGAACTATCTGCCGTTCCAGTTTTCACTTGAATGTTCCTGCTCACGTTAAGTTTAACTTGGTTTTGACTTTATGTTTCCTGCATGTCCCAAACCTGTAATCATGGTTTTACGTCTTGGCTGCAGAATTAAACCTCTTGTGAAAATATCCAGCTTACCCCAAAGTCTTGAGAGAACATATCTCGTTTTCAAACACAAGACCAGAGAAGCAAGCAGCCAATCAGAGACGAGCTCGGTGGGCGTTTCCGCTGCAGAGACGTCCCTCGGAGCCCGAGGCGCTCGGCGTGAAGAATGAGCCGTCATTACCGGGAACTGAGGGCAGGCCTCTCAGACAGATTAGATTTAATTACTGCTTTCATTAGCATCAGTAATGTGGTCATGCTGCAGTCGAGGGGAGATCTGCTGCGTCTCCATCGATAACATAGAGAGAGGTTTACTCACATTCAGCTGATCTCAGATCAGTTTAGTTTGCTGCGTCTGCTTCTGTGTAATTACCTGGTACAGTGTGAAGGTTTCTTTACATGTAGAGCATGAATGCATGGCTGCAAACAGTCACATAACATGATGCTGACTGAGTGTCTGAGGTTATTTTCCTAGACATATAGACAAGAACACAAATGCTTTTAACACATTGCATTTCTTTAGGAATTGGATTCAGGGCGGAGTGAACACTCGTCTGCCTCTTTGGCTCGTTAGGGAAGAAAAGCCGCAGAATGCCGAAATAAACTGAAAACACGTCTCTGCCTCACAGTAACTACAGCTATGTCCTCGTAGAGCCGCTCAATCCACTGAAATGCAACTTACAGCAATATTTCACATTTCATGGCGCCACATTGACTCTAACTCATCCCCATCATCATCCACACTGAGCCTCCATTGTTTTAACTCCTAAACCTGCTGAACAACACGTTGATGAATCAAATTCATGCACAACAGAAGAGAAATATATAAATGTTTGTTATCGTATAGCTGCATGGTGACAGTTTATTGCCAGAGGATTGATCACCGTCTAATCGTTCCTGGAAGAAATGAGCCGCAGCAGCAAAGTGTGCAGAGAAGCTGGGATCTGCTGGAGGCTGCTGGGAAACACACTGGGAATCTTCTGCTTATTTACTGTTATCGGGATCATAGTGTGACAAACACACAGTCTCCATCTGTTTCACTCGCTCCCTTCTGGCGTTTCGCGGTCGAGGCCTGAAGCTTGAAGTCATTACACTCTGCTGCAGTTGAGATAATAACTTTGAAACGACATCCATAAGAAAATATTATTTTCTCAACCTCAGATCACTTAGTTTGAAGTCGTTTGATGAAGTTGGAATAAAAACAGGATCATCAGAAACCTCTTTGATTTCTCACTCTCTCATTTTATGTTGACTTATATCTTTCTCAATATTGATTTTCGAGCCTTCGTACATCACATCCTGTTTGTTTTTTTTGTTCTGCTGTATTCGTACTTTCCTGGTTCCATCTATTGTTTTTTCAATCAGAGTAAGATGAAAGTTTGAAAGCCTCGACCACAGCCTGATGTGCTTGGTTTCATCTAAACTAGTTTTTAATAACAATACAAACATGCCAGGTTTCTAACCACAGACCTGGTTAAACAACACTTAAAATGAAACACTATTTTCTATCTAAATTGTGACTTCTCCTTCCAGCGGTGAAGAAAACCCAGTGGCTGGAGAAGGAGGAGAAGGCTCGGCGCCTGAGGGAGAGCCAGCTGGAGGAGCGCAGGAGGAAGCTGGAGGATCAGCGGCTGAAGACCGAGAAACGTCGAGCTCTGCTGGAGGAGAAACAGAGACAGAAACTAGAGAAGAACAAGGTGACACCAGGAGATACACAGCGGACATATGTAACTCAGGGGATAGTGGAGTATTGCTGTGTACATCCAGTTTTCCTCGTGGTCATGAACTCAGATGTTTCTTTGGCTGGACTTGGATCAGATATTGATCAGTTATTGATCAGTTATTGATCGCTGCAGCGGTTCCTGACCTCTTGAAGTGAAAAGTCTTCTCGTGACTTCTTGTCAAAAGTTACATGTACATGTGAGCTTTTGTTACCTTCTAGCTGCAATTTCATTTAAAGGAATTGTTTTAAGAAATATGCTTATTCATCCTAAAAGCTGACATTACACAGTTTGATTTGAACCCGTCTGTCAGATGGTTTATTTTTTTACTCTGTACATATCTGTAGTCGGGAAAAACAAAAAGTTTAAATCAACCGCGTTGAGCTTTGGGAGTTTTCTCTTTGACTCTGACGCGACCTGGGCTGAACTCTATCTTTAGAGGTAGACGTGAATATCGATAAGTCTATAGCTTGAGATGAGAGATGCTTAGCTCGGCACAAAGAGTGGAAACATGTGATGGGTGTGAACGCTGACTCCTCTCTGACCTTTTGCTCCTGCAGCAGAGATACGAGTCGGCCATCAAGAGGTCCACGAAGAAGACGTGGGCCGAGATCCGCCAGCAGAGGTGGTCCTGGGCGGGCGGACTAAACCAGACCTCCCGCAGAGAAAGTGAGTCTCGGGTGAAAACAGAGGGGGGGGGGGGGGGGGGGGGGCACAATCACAGGAATATGTCACATCCTCACTGTAGCTCGAGGTCCTGGTGTTGAGCACAGACGGTGACTCACTGCTCCCACTGACGCAACGCAAAGGAAATAGCATCGTGCAGGGTTTGATGCCATGAGGGCGTCAAACCCTTTTTGCTTATTGGGCCAAAAATCGGTTTTCGCTGCAATCACCTCAACGTGTCACGGAGGCAGAAATACACGAGGGGGAAACGTAGCTGTTTCATTAGCCGTGAGCTGTGACCTAATTCCCCTTTTTTCAGACCGTCTTGTTACATGTGACGGCTTCTTCTGGAGCCCGAGGTCAACACGAGTTTCTCTCCTCCAGAGGCCGAGGATCCCGAAACGCGTGTGGCAGCGTGAAAAAAAAGAGCTTTAAGCAGTTTCCTCTAAATGTCACGTCTAACTCTACCACACCCTTCCCACGCTTTCCTCAAAGTTCCTCCCCTCTCCCTCTCTCCCCTCTATATGTCTGGATCTAAATTAACCCCCCACCCTCCTCTTTAAACTGTAATGGGAAGCCACAATGACCTCAGAGCACGGCGAGTCCCCTGCTCGCCTCCAGACCCGGACCCTCGGCGCCGCCTTGTGAACAGTTGTTGTGTGTTGCGTTCTCTCCGGTGCAGGCAGATGCTCGGCCTCCACGGTCAACTTGCCCAGACAGGTGGACCCTGTGATTAACAGCAGGCTGTCCAAGTCCTCGGCCACGCTCTGGAACTCGCCCAACAGAAGTAAGGACGACCCGACGTCAGTGTCCACCAGGCCTCCTCCTCCTCCTCCTCCTCCTCCTCCTCACCCCTTCCTATTCATCCCCCCCCCACTCCTGTCTCCCTTCCTCTTCCCTAATCTTTATTTTCTTTATCGTCTCTGGTGGACTGCCTGCCTGCCTGTGCTTGGTGACTGGTCATTTACCACCTACTCGTGTGCATCGTGGTTTTTTATTTTCCGTTGGTGGTTGGGCATCGGTTTGAGTCTCCTCTGCATTTTTTGATCAGCCTCACTCTCACCTCGACATGACTCAGCCACATTCTGTGATATGTTATTTTTTTTGATACGTTTGTTTCATGGGTTCACATCTCGACATCTTCTTCTTGTTTTTGGTTGTCCCCCCTCCCCCCCTCCTCCTCCTCCACTGTACTGTTGGTGGTTTGGTGTGGTGGTGGTCGTATTGGTGGTGGATGTTGCAAATGAATCAAGTACAGCAACTAAATGAAGCTGATTTGTATTATATTATTCTATGTGTTTTTATTTCTGTTTCTTTAATTATTTTACTTACAGAATAGGTCCCATGCTATTTCCAATTTACTGCCAACATGACAAACAACATTTGCTCAGTTTCATATTATAACACGAGCAGCTTCTCCTTTTAGCTCACTCTTTATATTTCATTTTATTAGAGTATAGACCTAATATATATCATATATTCTTTGTATATCATTTTGACAATTATTTTCTCATTATTACTAGTTTCTGAATAGCTTTATCTGGGAAGATTTCAGGATATAACTTGTAATATATATAATATAATATAAAACAAACCAAATGAAATGCTGTTGGAGCAGGAAAACTTTTCTTGAAAAAACAGTATAATTCAGTTTGAAGTATTAAAGAGAAAATCTGTCCTAATTCCATGAGAAATGCTTTGATGCGATTTGGAAAAGCTGCTTTAAAATGGGAATTTCTTCCTGTTGTAGAATGAAGCTGGTCATGGTGGCAAAAACACATTTTCTTCTTGATAAGTGTAATATATGATTTATCTGGTTTTATCAATCTCATCAGACTCTTGAGTTGAACATAAGCAGCACTGTCTTCATCTCAGATTCGTCACGTCTCATAACATGTGTCATCATCGATGGTATCACCCACAGAGCAGTCAGCAGAGTAGAGACTCACATTCCTTCGCTCCATCCTCACTAGTACAGATCCTCGGGTGCTGCAGGGACACGGAGGAGGAGAACACAGTGAGTTCAGGGTCAGAGGGAGACGTCAGGGTTCATGTCTCCGGTCCTGAGAGACGCTCTGCACAGTCACCAGGGTACCAGTGATAGTTCGGAAGAGAGGGTGACGTTTACATACGCAGGAATAAATCTACCTGCGGGTGAGCAGTCGATCACCAAGCAGCAGCTCAGCCTCGTCTTGCCGCATTGGAGAAGGAGGAGGAGGAGGGAAACCAGTGTTGCCTAGCAACAGGGAGAAGGTAGTCAGGTTATCAGTTAGTCATAAAACAGGTTGTGAAAAGGATTCGTCTGTTGTACAGCAGAGGGGACGGCCTGCGCTGCAGTCTGTGATACAAGGAGGGATTTTAGTGTTTGTTTAACGCATTAAAGCAACAAAACATGAGAGATAAGACATCTACACAAACTGGATTCATTAGACCTGGTGTTCAAGGTCCATCTGTTTCGTCGCCTGTGCGTTTTCTGTTGTACCTCACACGCTGTTTTTTAAAGGATCAGGATGCAACAGGGAAGTAACCACATGATGTCTCTCAGTGAGATGTGTCTCAAGGTGCAGAACAGAGATTGTTTGTAAAGATGGACGACACGTTTCCACTTCCTCCCACTATCCAGAAATGAAGCCAAAATATCCCTGTTACGAACGCTGACATCTTGTGTCGTAGTAGAGATCAAGGCGATGTAGCCACAGTAGCGAGGTTCCACTGATACACATGTTTTTCGTTGCATCAAATAAAAGTCATGCCCGCTGTCAACTAGAGGATTTTAAAACCTTTACTGAATTTGAAAGTGTGCGAGACCACAGACCCGACGACAGATGCAGCTGAACTTTAATCTTTTAATAGTGAGAATCCACACAGTAGGACCACACACTTTTAAACAAGTGATTTGAGTGCTGATCCTCATACTGTTGCCACAACTCTGTAAAGTACACAACATCTGGTTGGTTACGCTTCACTGTCTGCTCACTCGCCCACTCGCTGTTCCTCTCATACTAAAAGAAAATCAAAGATATTGTCAGTGATATTAAACTTTGACTGTAAACTTCTCACACTACAGGATGATTTGGCCAGAAAGCATCTTTGAGATAAATGTATTGTGTATTTTTACTTTTGAATGGCCCATGTCCAATCCTCTAACATGGAGGAGGCAGGGTTTTTGACCTATTCTGCAGCCGGCCACCAGGAGGAGATACAGATGTTTCAGCTTCACATATAGGGAACTGTCAATTCCTCCATCTTTATTTACAATCTACAAAACAGAAGTGTTCCTACGATAGTTCGAAAATTGCTGCTCTTGTTTCTGAAATCCAGATTCTGATGAAAAGAGTTTTACGATGTTCTGTGTGAAGAGTCTCACTCTGTGTCGTATATATTTGTCTCTCTCTGGTTTCTTGTATTTGTCCCGTGCTCTGTAAAATGCATACACAGGCGTATGCTGCTCTAACAAACACTTTCAGACTGATCTCTGACATCGAGCTGCTCATGAGAGGACGATGTTATTGTTGTTGTTGTTTTTCCATCCGTCATTACAATGCATTGAGTTTTATGCTGCTGTTGCTGGATGTCGTATGTGCTTTTTGTCATCATATGACACTCGGTGACGCTGCATCCCATCAGAACAGTGGAACGTGTGTGTGTGTGTGTGTGTGTGTGTGTGTGTGTGTGTGTGTGTGTGTGTGTTGCATTCAGGACATAAGGCACTAATTCTGAACTCACCAGAAACTGACCGGCCTCTGCACTGCTCTGGGTGTGAGAGAGGTCCAGTAAACGCCAGCCTCTCTGGTGTGTGTTTGTGTGTGTGTGTGTTTGTGTTTGTGTGGTAAGTAATGAGCATTAATGTGGGTTTGCTGCCTGGTGTTTTATTCTCCAACGTCTGGTTCTGTGTGCAGGTGAAGGTCAAATCCTGTATCTTTGGAGTCTGATCACGTCTGATTTGTATACTTGAGTTTACAAACATTTAGAAGGAGCATTGAACGTGTCACTGGATGAAAGAACTTTCAGAGGCTGGAGCTGGAAACAATTGGGATAAAGTGTAATGTTCCTCACGTCTTAAATGCAGCTCTGCCAAGTTCATAATCAGGTTACTTTTCAGTAAACTCATCGGGTTAATCAAGCGTATTCAGAAAAAGAAAAGGAAAGCACACAGAATACTTTTTAATCCCCACAAAAGATTGAACTGGTTCAGCCAGTTGACTGACGTGGAGACGGTTGTGCAGACTCACTATTTTCACATGATTATTGGCAACATTACAAACTTGTTTTTCAACTTATATGATATCATACAATACGGTAAAATACATATTTGTTAATCCTTCAGGGCAGTTGGACCTGCACTGACAAACATCTGCTAAATAAGTCCTCAGACTCTCCAGCATCATTATCCAAATTTGGAATATAGTCTCAGTGATGTTTCCAGCATCATACAAACTCCACTGTGCATCAGACGAAGGCAGACAGGGGTGTGAATATGTGTGTAAATGTTTGTGTCAGAGAGAAGTGTGTGTGTAGTTGTGTACTGTATTTACGACACTCACGGCGTCCTCTTGTATCAGCCCGCAGTCTGCGTCTCAGCCCGTGGGAGAGCCGGATCGTGGAGCGGCTCATGACGCCGACGCTGTCCTTCCTGGCTCGCAGCCGCAGCGCCGCCACCCTCCTCAACACCAGCGACTCCCGTGAGTGTAAGACCCCCCCCCCTCCGACCAGCGTTTACCCACAATCCTCTGTGTGTGTGTGCAGTGTGCAAAGAGGGAGAGAAACTTTTGATCTCATGTTTTATGGCTTTTTATGAGAGGAGAAAAGTTTGAATGGCTCATAACACGCAGTAGTATGTTCATTCTTTGTTTCTATTTCGGTTTTTACAGAGAAACCCTTTGGTGAATGTGGTCGTAGTTGATGTTTATTTCTTAAGAAACATCAGTTGAGATGTTTCACCTCAAGCTGCTTTTAGTATCACACCACACAATCTTTATCTGAGTTCACCCAGTTATTCCAAAACAGAAACAGACCCTGTGGATTCGTTTTTTCCCACAACAGTAACTTTTAATCATGTAAATTCTTTGTACAAGTAATCGTTAAGGCTAAAAATGTCAGAAACTGATGAGAAATACAAACCAGAGCTTCTCAGATCTAAAAGTTACATCTTAAAAGTCTAAAATACACACAAACTCACACACACACACACTCAAAAACATCAGTTAACATTAATATAAAAGAATCAAAATCACACGTGAGAAGCTGGAACCAGCAAAGAAAGAAGCTTTTAATCATTAATTAACTGTTAAAACAGCTGATGAGTTGATTTCGGAGTAAAGAATAAACTACAAAATGCATGAATAGACGAAATGAAAAATTGGATTAAGCTTGTGATTGAAGTGCAGTGTGGTGGCTCGTTGTGTAGCCTCTCTTACTCTGCATGGTGTGTGGACGTGTGTGTGTATGGGTGTGTGTATGTGTGTGTGTATGTGTGTGTGTTTGTGAGCCCTGACCTCGGCCCTGCCGTCGCTCTCTGCATGTCTATGTGTCGCTCAGACTCTCACCACTGCTCCCGTTCAGCCTCTGCCAACCCGCTGAACGCCAGCTCCCATCACCACCAGCACCAGAACTCCGCCGAGCGCTGGAGGGTCTCGTCCGCCAGCACGCCGGACATCACGCTGCGCCAACACAGACGAAACTCCACGCCGGTAGGCAGACAGACTGTATTCATGATGACCCTCATATACACTTAATGAATGTGAACTTGACCTTTTGTGGTGCTATCATGTTCTTTGGATGTTTCATGGGTGAAGGAAACAGGAAATAAACAACTGTCTCCCCTGTTGATGATTGAGCATAAAATAACTAATTAAAACCACTAACATGGAGGAGAGGTTTTTTATCAAGTGGTCAAAAACTTAGTTTAGATATTAATGTTGCAAATTTAATAGTTTCAACTTTCCTTCCTGTTTTGAAGTCGTTCTCTGACACTATCAGCTGACCAGATGTTAGCAGATGTTTCAGCCTCGTGAGGTAACGGCTGCTTATTGTTGTATCTTCAAGCTGGACAAGAAGAAGAAAGAGAAGAAAGACAAAGAGAGGGAGAACTCGCTCACAAAAGACAAAGTGCAGAAGAAGAGACAGACGACGTCTCCTGCCGCCACGACCACAAGATCCAGACCGGAGACCAGGTACCAGATAACCAGATATATCTCTAATGTCACATAAAACCTCCATCGAGGACTTGACTAACATAGGTAGAGAAACAGAGAAACAGATCTGCTTGGTCCTGGTGCTTTGTCCTCAAAGCAGGTTCATGTCTGACAGATGGTCCCAGGCTCTTTAATCAAACCTCTTAAAGAGACTCGGCTGGCCGCGGTTCAGTCAGCGTTCTGCCGGCAGCAGGTGTGTCTGTGCGGCCGTGAGGAGCTTGTAGACAGAATGGGGTTTTCCTGACTGATGCTTAAAACAAATATGTCTCCCTGCCTCCCCTCTTCTCACGTTACACCCCCCCTCTCCCCTCAGTCCTTGGCGAGCGACTGTTGGGTTTCAGATGGAGTCGCTCGCTGCTTCCACATGACCTAGTTATGGGCTCCGCACTGGGAGCCTCATTACCTTGGTGCTCCTATCTCCTCTCATCCCAACTTTCTCTCCTCCTCAGCACCCAGAAGCTGAAGAACAGACCCCCGTCGCCGGCGGCCCCCAAAAGTCGGCCCCTGTCGCCTCTAGTGCCAGCATCAGCATCATCGACAGCGGCCTCCAAGACTCCCACGGGTAAGAAGACACCCACTGGCACCAAGGCCCGACCTAAACGGGCCCAGACGCCCGCCAGGGTCCAGCCGCAGACGGTCACAGCGGTCGCCGTGGAAACCGGCCACGAGCCCAAGCAGCCCGACACCGCCGAGGAGAAAAAAGGTGAGTGTTGCCCGCCAAGCTTCAAGGTGACCTGTGTGTCTGGCATCAGATGGTTTTACCAGCTTCACTCTTGGAACTCAGATGTTAACCGTCATATTCCAGTGGTTTCAGAAAACAGAAGCATCATCTCTCCTCCTCTTCGTTGTCTCTCTCTCTCTCTCTCTCTCTCAGACTCCGGTGACGTTCCTGCCATCGCGGTGTCCTCAGCTCGGCTTTCACCTTCTTCCCCCAGCCCACCTGCAGCTTCTCCTTCTCCAGTGCCAAGTGTAGAGCCCACTGCCTCAGCTGCGTCTCCGGCAGCGGCCTCCACCAGTAATCCCACTCCGTCTGCTGCACCCACCGCCGCTGCCAGTACCCCCACCACAGCCACCACCGCTGCCAGAACCCCCACCCCCACCACAGCCACCACCGCTGCCAGAACCCCCACCCCCACCACAGCCACCGCCACCGCCGCTGCCTCCAGCCCAGCCCCCCCGGCCAACAAGCCGTCAGCGGGCACCAACAACCAGGAGGAGGCAGCTCGCGCCCTGGCAGAGAAACGCCGACAAGCCCGAGAGCAGCGGGAGAAGGAGGAGCAGGAGCGTCTGGAGCAGGAGCAGAAGAACAGGTCAGAGGTCAAATAACAGAAACCCCGATAACATGTGATTTCTTAAATTGATATCCAGTGCAAAACAGGAATCTCCATGAAAGACAGGCTCCATTTTGATTTAAATAAACAAATCGAATGAATGATCCTGATTTGTAATTCATATGAAGCTCTGTTAATGTCATTTATAATTCATAATTTCTTTAGGTTCATCTGATTTGTTCTGCACTGACTAAGAACATCTCTAGAAAATTCTCTCATGTGCAAAGTGTAAAGTTTAGAAATCCCACAAACCTTCATATATCTAACATCTCTCCAGGATCCTGCGGGAGGAGGCGATGGCCCGGGAGGTGGAGGAGCGGAAGCGCAGGGAGGAGGAGGCTCAGTTCATGGCCGAGCAGCAGCGCCTGAGAGACGCTCAGGAGGAGAAGGAGGAGCAGGAGAAAGCTAAAGCCGAGCAGGAGGAGAACGAGAGGGCGCAGAAACAGGTCAGAACTGGAACTTTATCATTAAAACTTGTTTAAATGTTGAAAACTCCTTGAACCCACTGCTGATATCTACTGGGAATTGAACCCTCAACCTTGTATTAAACTCTGCTCTCGGTGAAACGGAAGACATCCTTTCCAGTCAACTGTAAATACTGAAAACCCTCTCATCTCCATTAACCAACACCAATCCCAGTGATCCCCACATGCAGTAAGCCCATTAACCATCTGTAGCAAGATTAATGCATACGAGCCATTCAGAGTGTGTGTGTGTGTGTGTGTTCCCGAGCCCAAACATCAGGCCTCTTGCTCTGACTCCCT
The DNA here is from genome assembly GCF_963576545.1 of Limanda limanda. Lineage (NCBI taxonomy): Eukaryota > Metazoa > Chordata > Actinopteri > Pleuronectiformes > Pleuronectidae > Limanda > Limanda limanda. Next base: position 15,653,055 of record NC_083654.1, on the reverse strand, counting down.
CACCCCCCGACTGTCTGGCATCTGGGCAGATTGGACATGGGGGGTGCTCCGTGCCACGGGCGATGTGTGTCATGTGATCCTCAGAGAGCCCCTTGTCTGCCTGGGCAGATGCCAGCTGGTGACCTTCATAATAACGCTGATGAGCGGAGGCTGCAGGGAGCCATTGTGATCCGGGGAGATAGTGACAGGCCTGTGTCGCCTTCGCCGGGCGCTGACACTCGTCCTCCTCAGTGGGCCGATGGTCAGATAAGCAGCGCCCGAAGCACCGGCTCCACTCGCCTCTCAGCCCTCAATCAAACCATTGTTCCACCAGGACCACAGGGAAACTCGCTCGGGCTGGAGTGGCCTCTTGTTTTTTTAGATCTCACTTCAGATGAAGAGGGGTGAAGAAGAGTAGTGCTCGCTGTGTGGAGACTGTCTGATAACTGGGGGAAGGAGACCTCAGTGAACTGGTAAACGTGAGAAACAATCAGGCTGCAGCTGCTCTGCCCTCGACAGATGTGATTCACACACACGTCATCATTTCTGTTTTCATTGCAGACTGGACACATCTGTACTGGATCTAAAAACCCAGTGAAGCACTTAATGGTGTCACTGATACAATAGTTTGTCTCTGTCCTCTCTCTCTCTGACCGACATGAGGGTCGAGTCAGAGACCTTCTACTTCCTGTGGCTTCACTGACCTCACAACAGTGGCTTATCCGGCTGCTCTAGGGGTTTTTCTTTTTCTAAAAATTGTGCTACTCTCAATTTGTCTGATTTTGCAAAACCTATACAGACACACACCTATTCTAAAAAATGTTCAGACCAGACAAAACAGATGTAGAAAATCTCTCCACCTCAGGATATAACAGATCTTCTTGATACAATTACACTCCATGTCATCACAGAGGAGGAGAGTAAAACTTAACCCAGCATCTGACCCTAACATCTGCAGCCGCCATGTTCCTGCAGGTTTTAACACCATGTGACCCGGTGACTTTCTGCAGCTTCAGTTAAAAGTCAGAGAAAGTTTTTTAACCCATCAGGTGTTTGTTTAAGTCCAGGATGCATCACTTTATATCAGTGCTGCATCAACCGTGAAACTGCAGAACAAACCACAGACAGCTGAGCACCTGCTGCCCCCTGGTGGCCGCAAATGATCATAGAGGAAGAACAGCAGCTTGCTACGACACTATGATCATAGATTTTTAAAGGGATGAACTTTGGTTATTGCTTTATTCTGTAATAAAATGCAGGTTTCCATTGACAGTGACTGACACGCTGCTGCTTCTTGTCTGCAGCTGCATTGACGTCATGAAATTCAAACCTCAAGAATTGGTTTTATAGTTAAACTTCATTCTCGTGTTTTTGTTTTCTTTGTGCAGAGGGAGGAGGCCGAGTCAAAGGCCCGTGAGGAGGCCGAGCGTCAGCGCATCGAGCGAGAGAAACACTTCCACAAAGAAGAGCAGGAGCGACTGGAGAGGAAGAAGGTGAGGAAGAGGAGAGGAAAATCTGTACATTGCACGACACGTGTCACACTTGACTAACTTATTGATCTCTCCCTCAGCGCCTTGAGGAGATCATGAAGAGGACTCGGAAGAGTGACGCAGGAGAGAAGGTCAGCCAGCAAGATTCACTTTAAACTGGAAAGCTACTAAACTTCATCTTGTCTCCACCTGACCTTTTGTTCTTTGTTATCACAGAAAGACGTCAAAGCTTCTCCACAGGTCAACGGCAAAGACACAGAGCTCAACAAAGGTAAGGTCACCTCTCATGAGGAGTGAAGGGATGATGTTATCAACCAAGACCCTATGAGCTCATTCATTTTTCCCTCCTCTCCCTGCAGCTCCTGGAAACCTGCAGAGCCCCAGTGCAGTCGTGAATGGCGTCCAGGCAACCGCTCACCAAAATGGTGTCTCAGCCAACGGAGAGCAGGCGGACTTCGAGGAGATCATCAAGCTGAAGAACGGCAGTAACCCAACTCAGCAGCAGAGCGGGCTGGTGGGCGATCCCATCCTGGCGTTTGAAGGAGGAGAGCCCTTCCTGATGAAGACGAGCCCGATGAAGCCTCAGCATGTCGCAGGTACGGTAAAAATAAAAAGCACTATAGGGAAATATAAGAAAATGTAAACATATCTCACAACATTAAACAAAATGAAAAAAAGGAATTCAGGATCCACACCCTGATTTGGATCTTCACCAAAATGTAATGTTTCTTTCTTGGGTCAAGCTCCAGCTCTCCACCAAGTTTTATGGAAGTCAATTGAGTAGCTTTTGTATAATCCTGATGATTATGATGGTTATTATTATTATCACCTGGCAGAGGGCCTTAGGAGGGAGGCTAAAAATATATTATAATAAAATAATAATCATCATCATCTTCATAAGAATGATAATAGTTATAATAACCTATTTTTTCATCTTTTAAATAAATAAAATTAAATGATATATTACTTCAATAATAAAACCTGTATGGTAATAATCTTATAATTACAACAACAGTCTTACAAAATAATAACAGTTGAACATAAAATAGAACTAAAAAGAAAATAGGACAAAAAAATGTATTGATATTTTTCCTTGTCTAGTCTCCATCATTTTCTATTTTCTATTTAAATGATGATATTGACATTATAAGTAACGATCAATTATCGTGCCTATTATTCTCATCGCCTCTTTTCCTCCGTCCTGTGGTCTGTCCCCTGCAGAAGTCCTGTGAGTCCACGCACATCCGATGGAGACGCGCCTTATGTCTCCGCTTGAGCTACGAGATTTCATGCCTCACCACAGCGGCTTACAAACTGAGTGTGCCAAACAAAGTGCGCTGAATCCACATCGACGGTATCTGCCGCAGAGGATAACGAGGAGGAGATGAACTCTGCCCCGGAAGAAGAAAGTACTCATACGAAATATATATATAAGTATATATATATAAATATATAAATAAAAAAAATCTACAACAAGTATTCTCTGTCTTCACCGCGTGTTGTGGTGCAGCATTCGTCAGGTTTTATTGAAACGTCACAAGCAGATTTTACAGTGCACCTTAAAGATGACTGACTGTGCAACAAATTTGAGAAAATACAGCGTCAGACCCTGGAAATACATACTATTCAACAGTGGCTGTTATTATTACTGTCGTTCTGATATTGTTATTGTTATATCTTACGTTGAACAATGTGTGTGTGAGTGTGTTTGTTGTTTTTGTCTTGAATTTCTGAGTTATTTAACATGAGCAGCATCGTAAGGACTGGCCACAGACAGTGTATGTAAATGTGTAATGAGCCCGGCTGCCTCGGCCTCCTGCTGCAGGAGATCTGTGAAATAAAGCTTTATGAAAGGGACCCGCCTCCGAGCCTTCATTGAAATTATGACCTCACAGAAGTTCTGTACACACAAAATATGTATTTTCATTTTTTATTATTTAGGATCTCGCTTTTTTTTACGGTTAAACTTTGGAGTGGTTCTTCCACTCCTGAATTTAATCATAGATTTTAGATATCATTATCAACAGACCAGAAGGGGGCAGCACTTGTTTTAAACTCATGAAACTGAGATTCAAATGTTGTTTTTATCAATCTACTGTTTTACTCTGTGGTTTTACTCCCTCAGTCAATTTCATGAAGGTTTTAATGCTTTTTCTATTTTTCTGCACCAATAAACACAACTTCACAATCCGTGTGGGGAATGTAGATTATAACTGAGGTGGAAAAGTTCAGAAACACACACTTAATTTATGTATTTCTGTGCTAATCTGAGATATTTGTTTAGAAGCAGAGCACTGGAGTCCATTTCCACATCGACTCAACATTTGACTATTTATTCAAGACATGTGGGTAAATCAATGGAAACTCTGGCCACGACTACTAAATGAAATTCCTGCAGCAAAGCATTAAAATTAAGGGAAAACTTGACTGAAAGATGAGTATTCATCTGAATCCTGATGTCTAGAAGATATGTGAATGTCATCCAAATGTTATTTTAACTTTTGTAAAGGGTGGGGGGGGGAGACAGATTGTTGTTTAAAAGTGAAGTTCAAACCAATAAGAAGCCTCTCGACCAAACACAAGTTAATGGTGTAGTTCTTAGACTTGTTTTTATATGTTTTTTAGATTGGAAACATTTATGTCATTTTCATATAATACTTGCATTCTTGTCTGTGTTTGACAGTGAGTGGGTGTCTCTGTGAAACAGGTCCTTCTGTGTGATATAGCCAACTTGAGCAGGATCTGACTGGTTCCCTGTGTTTTTCAGCCTGCAGTGTTTGTTTGCCTGCGGCTCTGAGTTGCACCGAGAAGAGACTCTGAGGTGAAGTCCGGCCAAAGGATCAAAAGTGCGTGCGTGGGATTTCAGGTCCACTTGCTATGATGCCACTCTAGCGATCAAATATTAGAGGCTTTGTGGTCGCTCTTGTCTTCACCTCGGCTCTTGGTAACTTTGCCCTCAAACCGAAATCTCACGGCTGCAGCAGCCAATCAGCTTCGGCCACAGAGCATCTGCCACAGGGACGAGAGGATATCAAATGTCCAACCCAATACACAGGAGCTTGTTTCACTGGGACAACCCTGCCATTTGGTACAGAGATGTGATCCTGGACCTGTTGTTTGTATCTGTTTACTTTGGTTTGGGTGGTGATTGTATAAATAGAGAGGTTAGTCACCATATGATACAGAGAGAGTCTCTCATCCTCAGTTCACATTAAGAATAATCTGAATCCACCTGCTTCTTTGTCTGAGTAGAAATACACTATTATGTTCCATTGTTTACCAAATAGCTCATATGTTTACATGACAACATGACTCAGGTTCCATTACATTCAGATTCAGGTGGTTTGTATGGTGTGAAGGACTGAATTCAATCATACTAAGTTTCGAATTTATCACTGGCAACAAGAGTTTTAGGATCTGGACTGAAGAGCAGTGGTTTTCAATTTCAGGTATATGTTAGATCAGGTATCTTAACACGTTTATAAATAAAGATTAAACTGATGTGATGAAACCTGTGGCACAGCTGGAACCTATTTTAAGTGTTTTTAAGCGTATAGAACGAGCAGCATGACAAGAAGCAAATCAACACAATCTCATTTCAATAAAAGACGGCAAAAGATGGAACAGAAAAATCTAAAATCAAAGATGAAATAGTACAACGTCTTTTTAAAAGTAATGTCAAAAGGAAAGGATAAATAAAAGTACTGTGATAACAAAAAACAATCAAGAACCTGTTGGTTTATTGCCCTGTGCTGGGAAGGTCCTGACCTCTCATGTAAAGTGCCTTGAGAAAATGTATATTATGATTTGGGGCTATACAAATAAAATAGAATTGAATAAAGCAGCTCAACAGAGGAGCTTCAGTGAGTCTGAGCCCGAAGTGCAGCCACACTTGTGCTTCATCCAATAACACCAGTACACACATGTCAGAACAGATGTCGTGTCGCTGAGTGATTCCACCCGACAGTTACCGTCATCGCCTGACGCTAATGAGCTTTTTAAACTTTGCCCTGTCTCATCACACACATACTGTACACGTACATTTCTCTCTCCGCTCACTGGCCTGGAGGCTTATTACAAATATTCTTTCAAACCGCTCTCTTCAAACAGCATCATTGAAAACGCCTCCAGAGAAGGGAACTACTTATAAGTCAGATGTGATCTCCTGAGTGTTTGTCAGACAGCTGGTTGCAGGAGGCTGTGCACTTTCTCATCACCTTTCACCGAAGTTTCCCTCCGCACGAGGTTGTAGGAACCATCTTGCTCGGTCTGCGTCCACGACACTTTCCTTCTGCCCTGCGAGGTGAGACATTTTATTTTCACACACAAAGGCTTTACGTGGTTATTGTGCTGTTGTGTTTTTTACAGTGATGCCATAAAAATATTTCAGAGGTGAGTGGAATTCTCACTTTTCTCCGAGGAAGTGGACATTGTAATTTGAGTTGCGGATGTCAGTGACTTTTACTTTATTTTATTAATGATAATGATTTATTTATTTAATGATAATAATAATAATATATTATGAAAACCCCACCCAAATATATATTTTAAAAATGTAATACAAAACAAACAACCTTAAAAAAAATTCTTCAGTCTACACTGTATTATTTGGAAAACATGAAATATATGGACATGAAAGATATAGTAAAAACTAAATCTAACCATTATATGATGCAACAATCTCAATACATTAATATATATCATTGAGCTTGTATTTTTGGCTGTTTATGTTGTTGCTTGTTTGCTCTATTTTAAAAGATGACCCGAATGTTCCACACGTTTCATGTTGCAGTGGGGGGGAAAAGTCCCTTAAGTCTTACTGACTTTATTCTCACTTTAATCTCATGACCTCACTGGTGCAAGTTGTCCTCTGCCCCTTGGAATCCAAACCTCCAGTGAGACCATAAACAGATCGTAACCACGAGAGACAGACAAAGAGCTGTGTGTGGTTCTACATTGTGGCCGAAGGAGAGATTTGTCTGGGTTAATTTTAACTCGGGCTCATCCGGGTGTCCAGCACCTGTGCTGCAGAGGAAAATGACAGTGGTAGTCGAAGGTCAACGGGGGGGGGGACCTGATCGCTGCGTGCCAGGCTGAGTTGTAAGAATTTAAACCAGGTCTTCTGTGCTGGCTGTGGACTGTGTGAGATTATATCAGGACAGATATTTGGGTTTGAGGCTCGGCTGCAGCTCCTCAGTCTTTCACACGTTGGATAACGGTAGAACAAATAAAATTAAAAATAAATAATCTCAAGGGTCAAATATCACAGAGCAGACTAATATAAAAATGAAATAAATAGAGTCTGAGAGGTTTAGATTAAATATTTGTTTCCTGTTCTATGACCGATAGAAAACATATGAGTGAGATGTTATTGAATATGACTTTAATAACTATCTTTGGGTGCTGGTGTTTGGTTAGTGAGCGGCTGGATCAGTCTCTGGTACAGAGGCATTATGTGGCTCAGTCTGATAAAAATAGTGCGACGTATAGACGCCAACTTAAAGCTGAGCTACAGGACAGTTGTGTGTTTGGGTGGGTTCCAACATTTTCTACTACAGGGTGTGTAAACAAAGTTAGAAGTTAATCCGGTTTTGCTGCCATCTTATTGTCGTTTATTTTACGTTTCCAAGTTATACCGTATATACAAATATAAAGAACTACTACTGAGGTACTACTTACATAACATATGTTGTGATTTGGTGGTAAACAAATCAAATTTGGTATGCAGAATGTCTTTAGTTGAATATAAACTAAAATAAAGAAAAAAAGAAATGAATTACGAATACAAGATCTCTTTGTGGGCACACTGAGGCAAATTCAGAAACAACTGAGATGTGTCACAATAAAGTATTGAATCGTATGCTCCCCTCCAGGAGATGGTGAAAATAATATATATATTAATAATAACAACTATAGTACAGAACTGTAGAACTGAATTACTACTATTACTAAAACAATTCATAATCATATTAATAATGATAATAATGATAAAAGGACTAGGGTTTGTTTTCATATAGAGATCCTTGTATAAAATGTAACAGAAATAAGAAATACAGCTCTAGATACAACAACTACTGCCACTGTAAAAATAACAATACTACTATTACTACTTATAGTTAGGGAAATTATAATATTAAGAAGAAGAATGTTATTATAAGAATAACAATGATAGAACTAATTAACAGTGATATAACTAATTAAATTAAATAATATAAATCTCTAAATAGTGAGAAGCAGCAGCACTGTAAACAACCTCTCCAGATCTCGCAGAGTCTCACGGAGTATCGCGAGGTTTGGCCGCAGCGACAGAAGATGGATAGCATCGTGAGTAGATCGATCGTTAGCTAACGCTGAACCCGGAGAAAAGCCTCGTTCTGCCGGATCCACGTCCACAGCCCCTCGCTCCCCGGAGGATCCAGCCGGAGGGACCACGCTGGACCGGACCCACCGGCTCTTAGGGGGGGATAATCGGTCTGTCTGTGCCCCGCACGTCGGTGAACCAGCCGAGGCTAACAAGCTAGGTGGCTAACATCCGTCGGAGGGTGAAACCAGGAAGGAGTTTCTGAGGACGAGCAGCGCCAGGAGCCCGGCCTCAGGCGGCTCTTCTCCCGCGGACACTTAAAACCAACCCCGGGTACACATCCACATCTCCCCGGGAGAAAGGTAACTGCTGCCCGGCCTCATGTTCGTGGATCAGCCCGGAAGTGGGTGGTGAAATGTGGATTGAATAACATGATCGATCAGGTTCGATCCGGTTCGTTGCTGCAGATCTGTTATTCCAGTTAAATGGCTAATTTATTAATAATTAATAATTTAACCAGTTCGTGTCCCAGCAGCACCTGTCCTCTGAACTGGTGTCTGAGCTTTACTGGTTTACTCACAGACAGAACTGACCATTGAACCCAGTGTGGTCTGTGAACTGTTTCCTGATCAAAACACATCGGCGGGTCGATTAATCGATTAGTGGATCAAAAGGAAATGAACCTATAACTTGAATTTGATCATTAATTGTTTGGGTTGTCAAACTCAAGTCACAGGTAAACCTTACCTGTGACTTGAGTTTGACGATAAATCGATAATCACAAAACCAACCAGTTTCTTTGATTGGTTGAAATTGTAAATTAATCAATTAGTCGATCATCAGAAAATGAATATGTGACCTGAATTTGACATGTAAATGATTATTGGATCATCATTAACCTGAGAATTGAGTTTAATGATTGATTTATTAACAGATAATTGGAAAATAAACATCTTACGTTGACAAAGTCAGAAAATTAACCTGCAGCTATTCTGAAAACCAGTCTGTAGTTAAATCTCTTTGCTGTTAACTCAGAGTCACCAGGTCTCTGCAGCAAACGTGTAACCTTACTTTCCCTCTGAGCAAATAGTTATAAATGGTGATGATTAACAAAATCAGCCCAATAAACAACCAAAAGAAAAACTGAACGTTGGACCCATTGTGACTTGTCATAGTGAAGTGTGGTTATTTACCATGTAGGCCACCGTATTCAACCAGGTTCATATCTAACGAGCAAACCAAACTAAAGTGGACTCGTCTTTAACTCAGTTTTCTGCCTTTGCTCGGGACTTCTGCCATGTTTACACTGTGTTTGTTTGTGCACAGAATTCAAACACATTTCCATAAATTCACGGTCATCGGGACACAAAACAAGCAGATCTCACTTTTCAGCCCAAACCAGCTCGCAACAATAACTAAATTCTGATCTTTGCCTCCGAGCGTCCCTCAGCCAATTTTTTCTGGAAACCTCTAACTAAAATTCTTGCTTAATCCTGCTGCTAAACAAACCAACAAGCACAAAGAGACCCGGGCCAAATGAAACCCGTTTTTTTGCAAATTTCAGTTTCAGGGAAGGAGCTAAAAGGGAGCAACCATTGTTTAACCAACAGCGACAGTTATCCCCTCATACGTGGAATAGTTTCAGGCATTCTACAACACGCAGTTAAACACCCCTGTTTTGCATTTGAATGGCTCCAGGTGATGAAAATGCAAATACGTCAACAGCAGATGAGTTGACATCACCAGCAGCAGTGGCTCTTTGTCACCTCCTGGTTTGCATCCTTGTTGCAGTGAAATCATTCTCGTTGATACACGGCACTATACCAAGCTCGGCAATGTATCTCTGCAAACAGAAGCAGAAAAGACAAGAGACACAAACTGAAATAAGTTGGGTGAGGTTGTCAAAACATTGCAACATCTTATTCTCTTGTGCAGGCAGAGTTATAAGATAGTTGGATACTTAATTAATCCGCTTGGGTAAATTCCAATTATCCAGTAGCTCACCCATAAACCATCGATAAACGTTATGAGGCTAAAAACCTTTTTTTTTTTTGAATATATTTTTTATTGAGCACTAATATCACAGGAGTTGTACATGATACAACATTCACAAAAGAGCTTTAGACCAATGCTCGCATCATTTTGTATAAATTATCCCGAACATACAGGACATCCATCCAGGAAAAAAAAAAAACCCACATACCTTAACATAGGCTCACCATTTTTTTCAAGTTGTGTACTACATACTATAGCTCACAAGGATAAATATCACAACTGTAGATGCTAAAGGGCTGCTAAGTGGTACTAAGCAGGCATAAACTTAAGTTTACCCAAATATGTCAGCACTGGATCCCAGACTGAAAAGAATTTGTGCTAAAAACCTTTTAACTCGCCTCAGTTTTGCTTTAAGAAACCAATAACATAGAATATGATCACGCAGAGTGATCGCGTAAACAGTCTGTAGTTGGTCAGGTCCATGTATTTGTGGAGTTGCTTCAGTATTCAGGTCTAGCCTCTGATGTTTGGATCCTCGCTCTTCAGCCTGAACATCTCGTCTGCACAGATTCTCTCCTCCACCGGTCTCACGTTGCTGCCGTCTCATGTGCACATGTTGAATTTTGAAGCGGAGCTGTGTGTTATCACCACGTTGGTTTTGATTTATTTATTTCTGTCTGACAGTTGAAGGTCATGTGAGGCTTTAGGTTTTGCTTCAGTATTCAGGTGTAGCGTGTGATCTCTTGGTGATGAGGTGTCACATGCTCGTCCAGTCCCGACCTGTCAGCTGGTCTGGACATGTGTGGCTTGTCCAATCCTGATTCACTCGAAGGATTTGTTTGAAATGCATTTGATGTTTTCACACAACACTGTAACCATTGGCAACATGGTCACCGTGTAATAATACCTCATAAGTTTAAACCGCTAATTCCCTTTTTTTAAATGTTTTTTTGCAGGACAATAATATTTAAATTGACCTGAGTGCAAAGATGTCGAAGGCTCCAGACGCTCGCGCTCAGTCCCGCTCCAGATCCAGGTCCAGATCCAGATCCTACTCCAGATCTCGATCCAGGAGCCACTCCCGCTCAAGATCCAGGAAACGTCGCTACAGGTAAATCCAGTGATCAGGTTTTAACACCAGATCAATTCAGTTTAACAGATTTTTCTTTGAATAAGTTCAGCAGGTCCTGACAGATCTTTAATTATGTAGTTTGTGATTATAGAGCAGCTACTCTAACTCTGCAGATCAGCTAAAAGCACAATGAACCGTTTAATAAATACTAAGTCAATATTTAGTTACTCTTTTCTTTGTTCGATACACGACAGCTGGTACCGGTGTGAGTCATATAACATTAGTCAAATAAATGTTAGCACGAGTCTTGTATTTGTTTGCCATTGACCACAATCAATAGTTATTGTAGAGCCTGACTCAAAGGGATTTCTTCTTTGATATCAGGGGTAAAACCAACAATCATTCAGATCAATTGTTTCGCTGACATTGTTTTTTTTTCTTGTGTCTTTTCCCTTCTCTCTCTCTCGTGCAGCTCCAGGTCTCGGTCCCGCTCTCGTTCTCACACTCCCTCCTACAGAAACTATCCGAGCAGGGACTATCAGAACAACAGAGGCGGCGGCTTCAGAGGCTACAACCGCGGCTACAGGAGGCCGTTCCACTACAGACCCCGCAACCGCGGCTATTACAATCGTGGTCACTACCAGAACCGAGGAGGCGGTGGTTACAACCATAAATCCAACTGGCAGGGTGGTGGCGGAGGTGGAGGCGGCGGCGGAGGCTGGCACGAACGCCACCACGACCAGGACCACCACTCGCACAGTCCCAGGAGGGGGCGCTCCCGCTCCCGCACTCCCAAGAAGCGCTCCGGCAGCCGGAGCCGCTCGCACTACTCCGAGCGCTCGTCGTCGGGCAGATCTCAGCGCTCCAAGCACTCCAGCGAATCCTCTCGGTCCAGGTCCTCATCCCCACGCCATCGCAGCAACAAGAGCAAGCGCGGCCCCAAGGAAGCCAAAGACAAGCTCGCCGAAAGTCCACCAGAGAAACCAGGGCACGCCGCGGACGGCAGCGCTATTGAGAAAGCATCCGGGGGGAAATGGATCGACTATGACGCCAGCCCCAAACGTGCTAACCTTAAGAAGGAGGACGCTCTCAGTGGCTCTGAGACGAAGGGACCCAGCAGCAGCGGTGGTCCTCTGTGGAAAACCATCGGCAGCGAGACCCCTCCACCCAAGAGCCCCAGCAAGTCGGAACAAACCGCCTCCTTCGGCGGCTTCGGGTTCTTCTCAAACGAAGAAGCCAAGTCTGGAGATAAGACTGTGATCTCTGCTGCCTTCAAAAAGTACGTCTAGTTTTTGTTTCTTTACGTTTTGTTTTTTTTAATCAAATCACATTGTTATATTTTGTAATCTTCCTCACAAACTATGACCGTTATCTTTATTTCAAACACGTTTAGCCTTTGTCAAAGATCCTTGGAAGATTACAAGTTAAAATGGAATGAAACGTAGGACCCCTGATTTTAAGGCCATTGAAAATGTAGCCGGCTATTTTCTGTGCGCTCGGAGGAAGTTATGTGAAAATCCAACATTCTTAAGACGATGACGGATAAAGTGAGTATAGTTATTGCAATGTGAGTCCTGGTCTGTACTGTTTACATTAGGTTTGGGCATTTTTCATACAGGATAAATACATGATTGTTGGACATTTTGGGGATGACACTTATGAGCTTTATTGTTGAGAGTTAGGTTTGTTTAGGTTAGATGAGAACATTGAATCCACTCTTATCTGTTTAACAATAAGTTCCAGTATAGTTAAACACAGGACACAGGGAAACTGATGCCCTGGCTCTGTCCAAAGGCAACAATTTGCCCCTACCACAAGGAGGCGCTATCTGTTCAGTTTTATGTTCTCCTGACCAAAAATCATCTCTGCCAGTGATGCAGTGATTTAATGACTGAAGATGAAGTGTTGACTGGTGTGAGGCCAATTTTCTTATGATAAATGCCAAGAAAACAATGAGTCACTAAAATGTTCTTCTCTCTTTCAGGTTCTTGGCTGAGAATAAAAACAAGCAGGCCGCTGAAAGGGAGAACGGTCGTGAGAAGGAGCAAAGCAGCGAAGACAGAGACCTCGAGAAAGGCAGCAAGCCCGGAGACCTTTTCAGCATGTCGTCCTCTTTCGCCAAGGAAGACAAGACGCAGCCCTTCTTCGATGCTGGAGAAGAGGAGTTCCTCAAGTCTCACGGCCTGAAAGACCAGGACATTGACGAGGACGGCGAGAACAAACCCACCCTGACGGCTCGCGACATTTTCGGGAAGTGGGGGGACGAGCCAACCTACACCACGTCCTACCCGTCCGTGAAGGAGAAAACCCGCAGGGATGAAGAAGAGGTTGAGCCCATCGATCACATGGAGGAGGATATGTACCGGAGCCGCAAGCACAGCTCGAAGAAGGAGGAGAAGTCCAAGAAGAAGGAGAAAAAGGAGAAGACCCGGAGAAGTCCGTCCCCGGCCACGTCAACATCTCGAGAGAAAGAGCGCCCCCTATTTCCTGGAGCGTTCCCTCCTCGTGAGGACTCGCCCGTGCGCCTGTCATGTTCGAGGGAGGAGTTCGAGCTCAAGTTCGGTTCTTCAGATGAGCTGCCCAGGTACGTGTGGTAATTCACTGGTGTACAGAACTCTCCGTGAATTGACCCAAATATATGACAACTCATTTTTGATGTGTATACCATAGAACACGTGAAATGTCAAGTATGAAGAAGTAAGACAGTGCAGATAGAAGCAAGAAGCTGGAAACTGTCAGTACATCTTAACTCAGCTCAGTCAGAAGATCTAATGAGCTGCTGACGCTGTTCTCTTGTCCACGTATCTGATTAAACCTCCTCGTCCTGCATGAGGGTCAACCCTCTCCATATTTGTCCCATTAAACCTTGGATCATGTTTCTCTCAACAGTGTCCCTCACTCATTCTGTTCTCTCAGCTCCTCTGCGTCTAAAGATCGCCTCGTGCCCCGGGATCTGCTGAATGTCTCCAAGAAAGATCCGGAGTTTCGTTCCACTTTCCAGCACATTCAGGCAGCACAGCTCCGCCGCAGCCCGTCCGAGCTGTTTGCTCAGCACATAGTCTCCATCGTGCACTATATCAAAGGTACAGTATATGTGCCGGTCGGGTAAAAAGTCCAGTCAGCAGGTGTTTGAGCCGTTGTCGATATCGTTTTCTCCTTCACGTTCTCGGTACTCGCTGCTCCTGTGTATGTGGAATGATGGATTTCTCTGTTGTGAACTTGCAGCTCAACACTTCCACTCGTCAGACATGACTTTAAGTGAGCGGTTTGCCATGTACCAAAGAAAAGCGGCGGAGGTAGAAATGATGAAGCCAAGGAAGAGCCCAGAAATCCACAGGTATCGAACAACATTCAGCAGATTTATTGAAACAAAGCATTTCCACTGCTCAGTATTCTGTATCTGATTTTCTCTGACTGACATGAAGTGGTTCCCTCCCCCCTCTCAGGAGAATCGATGTTTCCCCCAGTGCCTTTAAGAGGCACTCTCACCTGTTTGAGGATATGGAGGAGGCGAGCTACAAGGTGACGCGCCCTTTTGAAATGTGACGTATTTGGAACAAGCAAACTTGAGACGACAGTGTTCAGCTTTGTGCTTTTCTTTCAAAGGATGCATATTTCTAAATCAAAAGAGCCCAATTGTGTTTTGTAAGTGCCGAGCAAGCCCCCCCAGCCTATGAGATATGGTTATTGATTGGGTATATACGAACCCAAGAAAAGGCTAAAAGGAAGTGAATTAACATCCTGAGTCCGAGCCTCTCAAGGGACGATTATCTGTGCCTTTACCTTGTAAGTATTTTTCCTGAAAAGAAAAACATCAAGCCACAAAACTACTGTGAATTTTAATTTATTTGAATGTGCTACGTGCATGCAGCTGGTAACCACAAATACTTATTTACATATATTTGTTTCGTACATTACTGCATTTGTGAATATAGTATTTTAAACAAAGTAATTAAATGTAATATGTAGTTTATATTACGAATATTCACATTTTGGTTTCACCACTAGAGGGAACACTACATATATACATTCATGCTGTAAATTTTTAGGTTTGTCAAGTTAAGTGAATCTGAGAATATGTACGTTTGATTGCTCAATTCATAATTTTCCCATTTGAAACGGCCGGTTCAGTGGTAAATAAACAAATATCTTCCTGCAGGATCCGACTAAAAAGTTCAAAGGTGATGTGATGGACCTTCGTCTGGATATTGAAAGACGCAAGAAGTTTGCAGTGAAAGGAGCCAGGAGCCCGGGAGACTCCCGAGGGCCGAGCAGAGAAAAGTCCTCTGAGAAATCTGGGAAACACCACAAAAAGTCCAAGTATGTTCCATCGATCGTGTCGGTTTCTTGGACATGAGAAGCAGCGCTACTGCAGCAACAGGGATTATAACCGGATATTAATAATAATATATTTATTTCACAGGAAGGGAAAGAAGAAGCGTGATCGCTCCCCGTCCTCCTCTTCCTCCTCGTCCTCTCCATCCCCTTACCCTTCACATTTCAGAGGTAAACCCTACATGGGCGAGGGGATGGAGCAGTCGGAGGAGGGCTACCCTCACCCACGTTATCCCCCCAGGGACTGCGGGGGTCCCGGGGATAGAGGCCCCCGGGAATACGAGGGCCACGCCCCCGACAGAGGCCGAGGTCGTGGATTTGTAAGTTTGAAATGTTTTTTCACTGAGTGGCTGACAATCTTGCAATTCTCTGTCCTAACCTCATCACTTTAGACTTCTGCTCTGTTCCTTCCTCCGAATGCTAAGGAACATAATGTGGATGATGATGATGATGACACTATCATAAATATTCCATGCATTACCTGATTTTAATGGAGGTAACGTAGTGAAATCAGTGGAGCTTCACCCCATCACTAAACCAATGCCTGATTTCCATCGGTGTGTCTCTGTCCCTCCCGTCCTCTCTGGTTCTTCTGTTTCTCACTCCGACCTAAACCAGTGTTATCAGAAATACTCATTTTACTGCAGAACGTGTGTTTGTCTCTTGTCTAGAATTTCAATATTTCCCCTTGTTGTTTTGTTTCCAGTTCCCCAGAGTGAGAGGACGAGGTTGGAACAGAGGAAATTATCCAGGCAACAACGGCAATGGAAATCCTGCTAATATGAATCCTCCAGTGCGCCCCCCCGAGGAGGAGTGGGACCCTGAGTATACACCCAAGAGCAGGAAGTATTACCTGGTGAGCACCTGCAGAAAACAAGACATGAAGACGCCACCTACAGGTTTAGACAATAACCACTGGTATTTCTTTCTTTTTATTTAATTTACCCATTAAATGAGAAAAAAGATAATTAATACTTGAACATCCTACATGTTAATTTAACAAACTGGGATGAAAACATTCAAATGATCAATTCTTCTCCCTTGTCCTGTTAACGTCGCCTTGTTTTCCTTCCAGCACGATGACCGTGATGGAGAGAAAACCTGGATTGACAACCGCGGAAGGGGGCGGGGCTCCTTCCCGGCTCGCCGCGGCCGCTTCGTCTACCGGAAGGGAGGCAGCAGCCCAAAGTGGACGCACGACATGTTCCAGGGAGAAGAGGGGCGGGACATGGGAGACGACGGCATAGAGGTGGATCACAAAGACGTGAAGGGCGGCGGGGGCGGCGGTGGAGACCACGGTGGCGAGCGCGACCCCCCCGGCCCGAAGCAGTGACCTGCTCCCCTCCATCCTCCCATTTTTATCAGCGTGTCCGAGTCGTGGTGAAGGGGTTCTTTCTTTCTTCTTTGTTTCTCCCCTCGAAGTCATCTCATGGTTTAACGGTTAAAATGTGTTTTAGTTTGAGTGACACCTTGTTACTGACTAGACCGAGAAAGCAGTGCTCTGTTTGTGCAGCTGTTTACAGACGTGAACCAGACCCAATGTTTACCGGACATTTTCCGGAGAGTTTGCCGTTCGACTCGCAAAGAACGCAGCGGGAGATTCGTCCTGAGAGGTGAGCAGGAAATGTTCAGAGCAACCGACTCGGACATTTGCGTTCTCTCTGTGAACTCCGAGGAAAATGTCCGGACCTCATTGTGCGTCTGAAAGCAGCTTCTGTAAGATGAGTGTGTGTTTCTTCTTTTTTTTTTTACAAGACAGTGAGTTTGATCGGTTTCCTTTTGCTGCCGTGTCTTCGTAAACGAGCGATTACCGAGGCCACCAAGTTTAAAGACAGATATTCTTGAAAAATATTGAAATAAGAAAGGAGTTTGTGCCTTAGAAAATAAAAAATACTGTGCTCATGTGATCTGTTTAAAAGGTACAGGAAGGCATTCTGTTTTTGTTTTGTTTTCTGTTTTTGGCGCCGTGATAAATCTTTGACGTGGCTGATGTGTTTGATTCGTAACTCGCTCCATGGGACCAATCAGTGGTGGGAACCTGACCCGTGACTCGTCATCGACACACCATCATACAACGTGAACATTTCTCTGTTAAACCCGCGGACGCTTGATGTTAGTCGCTGTTATCTGAGCTGTTTCACTTCACCTTGATTCCCCTCGTTAGGAGGTGAAGACATTTTATATGTGTTCTACATTATATTCTCATCGATTTGTGATTTCAGTTAAAAAAAATTAAAATTAAAAGAATTGGCACAAAAAGAAAATCTGATTTGCTTTAGACACGTTAGGTTTTCCTGCCTCTGTGATATCAGTGTAGGTGAGTGGCAACGTTTGTTTAGACTTTTAATCAAAAGAAATAGTGCGTGTATAGAATTATGCGACATAAGTTATTCTTATCGTAACGTCTGAGGGAGGAAAAACAACATTTTTTTTAAAAATACAAACTGCAGGGATTCTCTCGAAACAAAGACCTGCAGTTAAAACCTTGTGCTGAACCTGAATACGTGAAGAGAAACCTGAAAATCTGTGACACGACATTTTTTCAAGTAGCAAAATACGAACCTGTTCATTCGAAGCGTCGACACAAGCTAGAAGTAGTTTTTGTGGATCCCACTTCTTCGTTGTCTCACTTTTGACTGTACATAGTGCATGTACTAAACACAACTGTAGGACTGTATCATTTGTTTTTTTGTTTAATCAAAAGTTCAAGACTTTTTTTACTGTTCTCAAGAGCTTTGAATTACTTGTCTAATAAATTTTTCTTTGATTCAGGGCAAATCAGAAGTGTGGTTCTTGAGATTCCATGAAATAAACCACTTTAAAAAAAAAACATCTTTTGTCCAGATCCATGACAACGTTTAATGAGTTCTCTCTCGGCCTATTTCTTCTGTAGTTTCTGTGTATTCCTGCAAAAACAAACAGTGGAGGTGAAAAGTTGTAGCTTTTAGTTTCACTCAAACTTGATCTGCACGTGTCAAAGTTAAGAAAATAATTTTTTTTCTGACATATCACTTATCCTTTAGGGTCAAAAGGAACTGAAGCTAATTTTATTTTATTCTTGACTTTTGTCTGTTACTGTAGCTTCATATTTACCTACAAATATTGTTCTCTTCTAAGGTTCTATACGACCATACGATTCGTCAACCTGTAGAATTGTATGAAGCACCCTCACAATTTATGTTTCTTAAAATCAATGTGTCTTCTGAGCTGTAGGAGAAGAACAAGTCAGGGTTTTAAACATGAGGCTCATTCAGACACAAACCACCGGGACATGAGTGTCTTCAGTCTTTCTCTCTGACGTGCAGCTGTAACATAATCAGCCTTTTCATGAACGAACGAGGAAAAACTCAGTCTCCTGGGACGTCGCTGGGTTTTTACGCTGCATTGGTAAAATCTACAGTGGAGCTGAGGTGAAAGACTCTTTCATGGCGTCGGACACACAGACGTGTCTCTACCAGGGCGAGTGTGGAGCTGGAGAGAGACTCAGGTTCATGTGGATGTTGGAAAAAGACTGGAGGCTTTCTGTGAGGATCCTTGAACATCAGGCCACCGTGAAACTGCCTCTGACACCAGAGCTGCAAATGGTATTTAGGGTAAAGGATTAGCTGAACATCCTTAAAAGAGACCATTCTGATTATTGATTATTAATTAAAGTAGTTTATCAATTTTTCTTTCAAGTTTATGAAATTTGAGCATTTTTACCTTTGTTAATTGAATATTGACAGTGATGAACATGTGTCCTGTGATAGATTCAAAAAGTGGTTAAATTATTTTATTATTCACATTATAAAGATAAAATACAGATAAAGACAAATACATTAAAAAAAAATCGTATTTATGTCACAAGAAATATAAAAACACAACCAATTTACAATAACAAGTTCACAAGAGGAGAGAATACGCTGAGTCTGATGGTTAAGACTGAGTCAGTCTTAAGATTAACTACGTTTGAATGTGTGAATGAACCTTAATTTGAAACTTAGTTTGCTCACACTGATTGGTTCATTAGAGGAGAACGCTGCCTCTGGATTGGGAGAAGACTTTTTAGACTCCTCCCCCTCTCTCTACTTCCGACGACCCCACAAAGGAACTATAATAAGTGTTCAGTGAAACTGTGGATTGGTCTGGTTGGAGTTTAGTTGGATGGTTTTCACATTTGTTTTTCTCTTGTCTACGAGATTCTTGTTTAGTTTTGTTGACTTCCTGTTGATAGTTTTGGTCGTTGCTCGTCTATGAAGTGAATAATCTGCTGCTTCGACTGCAACTCTTCCTTTTCTCTGGATGGAGTGAAGACAACATGACCGGGGACGAAACCCCCCCATTACCATTTGACCCTTCAATTCCCACAATGCAACTCAACCCACTCCTTTGTAAGACCCCCCGGGCTCTGAATGGTAAAAGATGAGGTAACAAGTCCCCCTGACCTTTGACCTCTGCAGTCTGTCAGGTGTCTTTTTCTCGACACAGTCAAAGTGTGTGTTAGTGGTAATGGACTCGTCCCAGCGTCCCCGTCCCGGTGACCAGGATGTCCGGCTGCCCGTTCCTCCAGATCTCCCTGACGATCCGCTCCCTCTCCTCCAGGCGCCGGGCCTTCTCCAGCTCCTCGGCCGAGGCGAACACGTTCACGCTCCTCAGGGTCCCGGTGGACTGGCTGCTGCGGTCACTCATGGGACCCGAGGTCACTTTGGGGATCTCCGCCTCCTCGCCGCCCCCGCCTGCGATGCTCTCGTCCTCGTCCTCGTCCTCATCCTCCTCATCCTCCTCCTCGCTGGACTCCTTCAGCTGTCTCCTCTCGGGCGAAGGAGGGGATTTGCGTCTGCGGCGGGTCCTGCAGGTGATGCCGGCCACCAGGAGGCAGAGCGCCATGAGCAGGCCGAAACAGACGCCCATCATGAAGTAGAGGGCGAAGCTCTCGGGGTTGGCTGCGTGGGCGAGGGAGCACAACGCAATCAGCGAGAAGACAATGTACACAGAGCTGGAAACATTTACTTCAAGTGCAGATTTAAAATTCCAGCTGGGGACCGTGGCCCCCCTTGGCCCCACCCCTGGATCTGCCTCTGTTTTACCTTTGATATGAGCGTAGGTGGCCATGCTGTTACTAAGCAGCTCCATGTCCCTCTGCACAGGCTCCATCCCGGGTCACTGTGGGTTCAGCTCTGCACCATCTCCAGCTCTTCTCCCACCGAACTCCTGCAGCAGCAGCTCCTGCCACGGAGCAAAGACAAGTTCACACATGCGTCGGAATCTCATTTTCTTTAACGAGGAGCAATCAAGAGTCACGTCTGCAGCCACAGTGGAAGACTGAGCTCAACCAAGAACCTGGGAAAACGTTTGTCCGAGGCTCCGCCCCCCATTCCTGTGATTTAAAGCCGTGTCAGAGGTCAGACGAGGGGGACATTGTGTTTTACAGTCAGGCCGGTGGAGAGGACAGCCGTGCGAGGCCCTCTCCGTCTGAGAGGGATGTTTATATGTTTATGACATCAGGGCCTGAGGAGGCTCTTTCTTCCGGTCTCAAGGAACTGGGACCTTTTTTCTTTTTTCTTTCCCAGAGAAAAAATGCCAGAAAAAGTTGCTTTTATTTTCACGTCAACGGGGAAAGACTCCAAACATTATAAATTAAAGCGCCAGTTCACAAAAAAAAGTATGTGTCTGTTTGTTTTTTTTCCCCAATTATTTATATTCTTTAATATTAAAATCATTAATGAACGGATGTTTGTGTCCACAGAGGTTTTTAAGTGGTCACAGCTGACAATTTATTTAAAAAGAAAGGATGTCTTTTTAGAAAGTCATACAGAGATCATGTATAAATAAGACAAATGCAGATTTAAAAAGTCAGTGAGCATAAAGAGGCCGAGCAGCAGCTGGTAAAAATTGGATGTAGTTGTGGGACGGTAGTGAAACAATTACATCTTTGGAAAAACAGTTTAATTGGCAGAGACGTATAGTTAAGATAAGAGAATCTTCTGGGACAGTTGTTACAGCAGCAAAAGGCAAAGAAAAGATAAGAAACATTGGGAAATAAATATGGAAATATGCAATATAAACATAAGGAAATATAAAAAATAGCAATAATATAAACAATGTGTACAAAGAGTGCACATAGAAGATCTTGTTTAGACTGTTGTTAGCATGCTAATGTTTGCTCATTTACACTTATGCTTTTATTGTTTTACGTCACCTCTGCACATTTAAAAACTGGATTTGAAAAAACTGTTGTAATGACGATTTGGATGTTGGATATTTACAAGAGGGAAATGGGTTATTACGGTAAATCTGATTTGACGTGAATGTGGCGTAAACACAAAGCCCAGTAGACGCTGGTGGGAATGTTCAGAACTTAAGGTCATGAGACAAAGCGCTAGGCAGCCGGGGGGTGCCTTGGGCCCCCAAGCTGAGATGGAGGCCCCCCGATAACAGCTGATTGGATTCGGTTCGACATAGGGTCGCCCTCTGTTGGTCATTCAAGAGAATACAGGCTTCCGGCACTTTCGCATTGGCTTTACTCTCTGGACCCGGAGTCAACTTTTATAACCAGATAATGCACGGGAACCAAATAAAAGTCTTAAGGGTTCATCCTCTGGGGATAATGAATTTCGAACATGCACCCAATTAGTTGCTGGGAATTTTGAATTGGGACCAAAACAATCCACACCAGCCTCATTGGAACTGCAGTATTTTAAATGAAGTGACCCTTTAGTCAGTGGTTAGATTCGGCGGAAGTGCTGGTGGTGGTGGTGGGGCTGGTGGTGGTGGTCGGGGGGGGGTTGGTCTGAGTCCCTGTCACAGATGGTCCCACGGTTACAGTAAAAGCTTGATGTAAACATGATGACTGATATTTCCCACCCCCTCACATTCCCTGTCATTACAACAACAGTGTGCGTGAGAGCCGAATGTTTTGCTTTCTGTTGCTTTCTCCCCGGGGAGAACGAGACCCTGGCCAGCTCCACTCGCCGCCACTGGAGGGGTGAGGTCTCTCTCTCTCTCTCTCTCTCTCTCCCTCTCTCTCTCTCTCCCTCTCTCTCTCTCTCCCACCCTGATCTTTATCCTGGTGACTCCTGGCAGACCCTGAACCCTCTCTATGGCCTTTTTTCTTTCTAAAGGCTAATTACGCTGGTGGTCCCTTTGGTGTCTGACTCCAGATCCACTGAATCATGGGAAGAAGCATGACTCCATCTGCGCCCTCAATTTGCTGCCCCCAGACCTTAACTACATAAGTGGGCAATTTAGTTTTCAGTGTAAAGCCAAACAATGTTTGTTCTAATTAAAGACTGCGTTTTTACACCCAGTGGTTCAGACGGTTTATCAAACTGGGAGCAGTTATCACACTGCAGATATCAACTTGTAATCAAGTCTGGGTTTTTTGTCTGTAATTTATAGGAATAGTTTGATGTTCCGGGTAAAATGTTTATTCTCCACCTTCGCTCCTCGGATCAGTGATTTACAGGTTGTATCTTATTTCTTTAAAATCAAAGTGTAAAAAACAACAAGTTGCTGTTAAATGGGGTTTGGTGCCAAAATATCTCATGAAGCAGTTTTCTGTCCTGATCGATTAACAGGAAATGGTTGATGATTTTAGATCCTGCATTTCCCCAAAAATCAAACTGGTTCTTAGTCGGTTGTTTTGTTGGTTGCTGGGTTTGGTTTTGTTGGTTTGGTTGGTTTGGTTGGTTTAGTTGGTTAAGTTGGTTTGGTTGGTTTGGTTGGTTTGGTTGGTTTGGTTGGTTTGGTTGGTTTGGTTGGTTTGGTTGGTGGTGGTTGATTGGTTGGTTGGTCAGGGCCACGGTTAGGGTTAGGGTTGCAATCAGGTATATTTAATCAAAATAAAAATCCAGATCTCGCAGATTTTATTTCTTGGGGTGATACTGGTGGAGGTGGCTGCACCTTTGAGTCTCATTCTACTTCTTTGCAATAAAACTCACAGGTATTTTACCGAATTGAAGTTTACGGCACACACTGTTTTCCTACTCAGAGAACAGCTTTGCTCCAACTCCACAGATTTATTCACAACATTGTGTGGTGAAGTTGATCCGGGTCGGACGCACAACACAAGTAACCTAGGGAGACAAATGTCAGTTTTATGCAGCCGCAGTCTCGGGGCAGACAGATTTAACACCTCGCATTTCCAGACAAGTCCAATAACTTCTCGACTTAACTACACACATGCAAAGCCCCAGCGGCTGAAGCTGTTTATGTGACCCCGTAAAACACATTCCCGTTCCAGCCTCCCACGTTTCCTGCTCAGATAATCCTATTTAAGTCAGAAGATGAAACCTGAACCCCACTGGAAAATAAAGACATTATTTTACAGTAGTGAACGGTGCAGGTCTCTCACAGAGGAAGATGCTGTCACTGACACTTGCTGCTGCAGGGAGGAGGCTTGAGAAAGTCTTCAAACACACCACAGAATCTTAGGTTTCCTCATTTAAATTCAAAGAGTTGATGATTTCTTTTTTTCGTTGCATGTTGTAGCTACTGTGGCTTTTAAATAACACGCTGCAAGTCCCAATAAACCAGTTTACAGCTTCAGAGCAGAGTGAATTGAAAATGTGAACATGTTTTTGAAAAGGTCTGAGAGACAAGTGTCCTGACCAGGGCCGGGTCTAGACAGGCATGTATGAGGGGGCAGCCACAAATCTTGAGGGGGCATTGTGCTTTATTATATTATTATTATTATAAATTGGGATTTAGTTTGAGGGGGCACAACATTTATTTGAGGGGGCCAGGCCCCCTCTTGCCCCTGCCTAGACCCGGCCCTGGTCCTGACAGAAAGTACATTTTAATATGCAATTCAAGCTTGATTTAGATTTCAAATTAAATATATTCTAACATGATACCATCTGAAATCAGAGCATCACTCACCTGATGCTGCTCGGCTTCACCAGCACAAAGTTTCCAGTGAGGGACAATGACTTTCTGGAGCTGGTCTCAGATCCGTCAGCCGCCTTTTCGATAAGATCCCATGTCTCAGAGGAGGGAAGCAGCAAGAGGCTGTTGGTCACTGAGAGTTAGAGACAGAATAATGCTGCTGGAGCAGAGACAGAGAGAGAGGGAGAGGGAGGGAGAGAGAGAGAGAGAGGTAGAGGGAGAGGGAGAGAGAGGGAGAGAGAGGGAGAGAGAGAGAGAGAGAGAGAGAGAGAGAGAGAGAGAGAGAGAGAGAGAGAGAGAGAGAGAGAGAGAGAGAGAGAGAGATCCACTCCCTCTCATCCATCAGAGGGAGGAGGACCAGCCTGAAACACTCTCAGACTAAAGTGGAGCAGGAAGCGTTTCCCTTTCCTGTGGAGATAAAATTAAACTGTCTCCAGAATAAAAGCCACAACCACACTGGACTCTCCACTTTTATAGAAATCCTGTTGAAAGGGAACTTGCTGGAGATTTGAGCCTCCAGGACTGAGGGGGGGGGGGGGGGGGGGGGGGGGGTATGGTCACCACACTGAGGTCTGTTCACTGTTAATCCAGGAGGGTGGAACAGGAAATAGCTCGTCGGCTGCCATTGGCACCGGGCAGTGGTGCATTTGGTGTATTTTAATCTCAATGTCGAGGGAGAGAAAAGAATCAGTTTGACTTCCTGTTTACAGACCAGCAGGTGCTGAACATAATAAAGTACATTCACTACAGTACTTTGAGGTACTTTTCAATTGAATACTTCTAGTAAAATACATCTCTAAAGCAAGTGTGGCTGGAAGTTACAAAGCACATTTACTCACTAAAACTGAGTTACTTGCTGGTACTGCATAGTACTTTATTATCACACAGACATTTATAATCGAATGATATAATAAAACACTCCAGTGTCTTTATAACGTACTTTCAACTTTAGTTATCACTACATTTTGCTCATGATTCTTTATTTTACTTAAATAACATCTTCAGATAATGGAGTTTTCATCGTTTGTTGTCAACAACTTTTATTTGTTTACCTCACAGCCATATTTAATTGTTCCTTTTTCTTATTAAGTTTTTACATAAAAAAGTGGAGGCTCATAAAATACAATGTCCTAAAATCAAACTTACCATTTATCGTTAGTTATTTAGAAGGATAAGTAGAAATCACAGGACAGATTACCATGAAACTAGTGGAGGGATGCAGGATTGGTCCGGAAAGAACCCATGTCTTTCTTTGACAATACAAGATATAACATTATTATTATTTATTTCTTATTCTTCTATTTAATAGTGGTCATTTTCCTGCAAAGCAGTTACTTTATTCTGCTGCTACTTCCGTTCTTTTTCCTTCAATGCAGGACTTTTTTTTTAAATTGCTAGTTGCAGTAAATGCTGTGACTGCCTCTCCGACCACTGGTGGAGTCTGTGACACCGAACCAGTCTGTGCTGTGTATTGTCAGCGAGTTGTTTACGCGGTCGAGTGTCTGTAAAGTGCTATTCTGAGTTCATCTCGTGTTGATGTGGCGCTCGCTGGTGTTTTTAGCAAACCAGTAAGCAGTCATTATGTGGGCTGTTGTCATTGAGCTTGGAAAAAAATATGTCCCTAAAAACATACAGGAGCCAAAACAATGATCCAAGTGCCAAGGGGAAATTCCTGTGTCCGTGCTCCTCTCAATTTAACACAGCGTTTCACTCAGTTTAAATGATACAGCTGCTGAGTGGACGCCCATCAGTGAAGAGTTTATCTGCCCCAGCTGCCTCCGCCCGTGTTATGTCAGGCCTGTCCTCTTCCTGACACAGCGTAGGAATAACATGCCCCTTTAGCAAATTCCTCAAATTCCCAATCGTACTTGTGCATCGGGAGAACACTGGGGCGGCAGTTTCCAAGCGAAACACTCTCTTCCTTTCACCGGCTCTGCTGGTTCCCATTGGCCCGACCTGTCCGGCCACAGGTCACAGGAGAGAGTGACAGCTCAGTGCAGCAGACATGTTTGTTTTCCCTCCACAGCAACAGTAGTGTTATATGATTATTGATAGTGACGAGTGTTTTCCTGCGTGTAGGCTGTTAAGTTTTATTTTCACAGACAAACAGACAGAGGAGCATTGTGCTGCAGGACAGGATGACTCAACAGAAAACACACACTGAGCCACACCCACACTCACTGGTAATTGTTATATGTTCCATTTGGATTTGATCAGTGGCTATTTTAGCCTGAAATTTCTGGTGGGGCAATTTTGTATGACGTCATGTCACCGTCACAAAAATAGAGGTAGCTGATTATTATAAGCAGTAGGCCTATATAGACCAGTAAGATATACTATGGGCTGCATTTTGAGTGCCAGCAGGGAGCAGAAATCCTATTTCAAATACATTTCACATGCTTTAGCGCTCAGCCCGACACAAAGATGTTGCCTATAATACAGCATTAAAGTAAAATGATTGCAAGAAAGAAAAAAGATTAGACAGACACGTAGCTCAAATTACTTGCATAATTTATTAATTTATTATTATCAACATGAGGACGACATGCACCAGCTTCATCTGCACAACACTTTGTGTTTTCCTCCCTAACTAAAGATGGCCTGCAACTGTTTAGAGTCATTGCTAAGTGTCATGGATAATTAGAGTTAATTTCTATATTCATTATTTATTATATATTCAAATGAACACTTATTAGAACAATGTTTATCTTTTGTTTTCTGATTTGATACACTTTAGATAAGAACCCAGTGTTTTATTTGTCTTCTTTGCCATAAGAGACAGAACACGGCCAGTACAGCTGTGTCCTTCAGGCTCGTCCGTACCTAATAAAATGATAGGAAACATAAAAGTACGGCATTATTGTAGAGGAAGTGTTACTTATGAACAAAGCTTGTATCCTTATTTTCTGTGGATATTCATCTACTGATTTTGAATATGGTTTTGGCTGGGTCGTAGGGCCAATCTGAATAATCACCACCTTCCAATGTTAACAGTGGCCTGTGTCGTTAACGCTGATGGTGCTCCCATGGCACTGGTCTGACGCTTGGCCAGTTGAGCCCAGAGCTGAGAGGGAAGCGTTTGACATAGCGAGCACACAGACAGAAACACACACGTATCAAATTACTTCAAAACAAGACTATAATGCTTGTGAGTCAAGTTTATTCACACACACATTCACGCTACTTTGCATATAAAATAAAATAAAATATATTTTTGCCACAAAGTTCAGATATGCAGTATTTAGCTTTCTGCACAACAGCGCCATCTGGTGGGGCTGCCCCTAATGTAGAAACACCACTGGATTTGATACAGCAGCTATGTGCAGGAATATGAGTGTGAATGGTTGTTTGTCTCCTTGTCGAGCCTGTGATACGCTGGAGACCTGTCCACGGTCTAACATGACTCTGCTGCAAAGATAATTATAGAAGTTGTATTGTATTGAGCTACATTTTTCATTTTAATAATGATTTCACCAAAGACAACAACAAAGATCGATTGATTTTTTGATGAGCATTTAGCTTTATTTACAATCTCAAAACAACTGTCTGTAGGTAACTGTCCAAAATAAAAAACAAAGTTTAACTCAAACTGTACATTGTCATTTGATCAGGGTTTCAATTTAAGACTTTTACATATAACATAACTAAGTTTAACACCAGTTTCATACTCAAGTATGAGATGATGTGGATGGAAACTGTTTAGTATCTTTCTGGCTGTATGTAGCCTAAAGAAGATTTCTAATGAGAAATATAACTTAAACTAACCTGACCTGCACCTTGATAAGCAGCATGACATTTATACCAACACACTTTGGGAGCAGCTCTACCATAATGAGGTCTGTTCTCTTTGTCAGATTGTTTCATTTTAAGGCTTTAAATGACCTGAGGAGGTGAACAAATCCCCAATTTCACAACAAAACCTTAAATAAAGTCAGAAAAACAGATTGATGCGTGGACTCAAATCTGAAAAACACAAAGAAGCGCCTGTAACCTCCACGTATCGCCCTGCTCTGAACCCTGCTGAGTTTGGTCTATTTCTTTTTCTTGGCAAACTCCTTATTGCCTCCTCCTTCTCCTCCAAAGTTGCACACCCTGTGGTTCCTGCCCGTGAACAACAGGTCCTGCAGCTGTGTGACTTGACCGCGCCGGTCCCGGTACAACACCTCCTCCAGGCGCACGTTCATGTAGGCGTCCACGTTGACCAGGCGTCCCCGCGTCGTGCTCTCGTTCCTCATGTTCTTTGCTGTTGATCTGTTATTCCAGTTAAATGGCTCATTTATTAGCCAGTTTAACCAGTTCGTGTCCCAGCAGCACCTGTCCTCTGAACTGGTGTCTGAGCTTCACTGGTTAACCCAAAGACAACAGACAGAACTGACCATTGAACCCAGTGTGGTCTGTGAACTGGTTCTTGATCAAAACACATCAGCGAGACGATTAATCGATTAGTGGATCAACGGGAAATTGAGCCTATAACTTGAGTTTGATCATTAACTGTTTGGTTTGTAAACAGCAGATTAACCTGTGTTACTTGAGTTTGACAATTAATCGATAATCAGAAAATCGACCAGTGTCCTTGATTGGTCAGTTGTCAGAGAGTTTGACAATTAATCAATTAGTCAATCATCAGAAAATGAATCTGTCATTGAGTTTGACGTGCAAACAATTATTGGATCATCATTAACCTGAGAATTGCGTTTGATGATTGATTTATTAACAAATAATCGGAAAATAAACCTTGTACGTTGAAAACCAGTCTGTTGTTGAATCTCTTTGCTGTTAACTCAGAGTCACCAGGTCTCTGCAGTAAACGTGTAAATACACAACATGGGTCAAAAAGGACCCATATTCATTTCCTTTGTTATTTCATGCATGGGTGTTTCTTTGCTATATTCTTTTATAGCTTATTCTTCCTTCTTCAATTAGGAGAAGGCTCCTTTGATGACGATCTTCATAGTCATCAAAGGAGCCTTCCAGATTGTCATCAAAGGAGCCTTCCTCATTTAGGGGAGCTGGGATCAAAGGACCACAACTCCTGCTTGTCCTGTAGAACATATTCTCTAGGTCCTCAGCAGCAGAGATTTCAGCATCAAGACCAAGAATTGCCTGCTCCTTTTCCTTATCCTGTTCCTCATAGAGCTTCATTATGACCACCGCAAACGTAAGTCTGAAATGATTGTGACCAGCCATACTAGCACTCTTGATAAAGAAAATCAGAAGCATATTTTCAAATGCATATCAATCAGACTAGTACGTTTATACTGCCATAGTTCAAGTTTTATTTTGTTGATGTAGTATAGTTAGCTTGCCAGAAAAGAAGCTAGCTAGCTAACAGCTAGTTAGTATTGTACATATTTCTCTTTCTCACTAGTAATGGATTGTAAGACTTACGTGCATCAGATGTGCAAAAGCAGCTGAGTGAAATGAATGTGGATTGTGTAAACATGATGTAGTGTTTGTATGTGATCATAAACAGTGTAGCCTACAGTTCTCATGCAAGCCTCGATTTAACCCTTCTACCTCCTGATGTTCTTTTCACCTTTTCAACTCTGTTAACAAGGATACAAATACATAAAAGGGAGGAAACCAGTGACACATAAATATTATAAAATTATTTTTGCATAGTAAATTCAACAGTGATTCCCTGAATTCACCGGTCCCCTTTCTATCCATATGTTTTCTCCTCCAGAGTTCCGGCAGAGGCCTGTCCTCCCTTCTACTACAGCCCAAAAACGTGAGAGCGAAGGAGATCGCCAGATCCTTGATTCCCTACACGCTCACGAAAAGACAAGAACACAAAGGACCCAAGCCTGGAATGCCCGCTCGGGGTCTGCTCGGTCCTAGTGCGTCTCCTTCTGCCATCAAAGCCGCAGCAAAGTCGGCTGCCCTGCAGGTGGCTAGACAAATAGCCACCAACGACCAAGATGAGGAGGACATAACCCCACAGAACTACTTCTCCCTAAACGAAAGCTCCCCGCCTCTTCCCGCAGTCATCCCAAGCTCAGACCCTGAGCCAGTAGCCCCCGCAGAGCCTCTTCTTATCTCCCCTGCTGATGAGCCTAGTCAGTCTGACGCCCCTCTTGACTTTTGGGGCAGCCAAGTGGGTGCCGGTGCATGGGGGGGTCCAAATCAGCCGCCTCTGACAGTTCCGTGGGCTTTCCCTCAGGTAAACAATATTTGCGTCTTATAACCATACAACCTAATTCTTCAGAATGGCTTTATACTCAGATTACATGCTGTTCCAATAATACATGCATATTTGAACTATTGATTTGGATGAGCCACATTGACATATAAAGAGTCTGCTTATAAGATCTGAGTGCTGTCATGGAAACCTTCACTGCTGAGTCATCCATGATGACACATTCAAAAATACAAGTGTTCCTTTCTGTGCATTATAATCCATCATACATATTAAGCCCTTCATGCTGCAGTATTTATACCAAAGAGACCAGGGAGGACAATCACCATGCCACTGACATCCTAAACCTTTGATTTTCTTGGGCAGGAATACTATGATGAGTCATATTCCCAAGAACCGAACCCTGCATTGACAGAGGAGGGTGAAGAGCCTGGACAATCTGCCATGTTTGATGGTGAAGCGGTAAGAAGTGCACTGTTTTTTTTTCTCATAATTGCAACTTGGTTGGTTGGTTGTCATGCCTGTGTTCAGGGGCTGTGACATCTGTGACTCCTCAATGACTATTTTTCTTTCGTTGTAACTTCAGTTCATGCGGCTGCAAGGGAAAAGAAAAAGAGGCAAAGAGGAGGTGAAGTTTCTGGAGATCAAGGGAGAGGACCAGTTCAGCAGCAACCAGCAGTGGATGATGAAGAGCATGACCGAAGAGAAGCAGAACCGTCAGTCCTTCAGCAAGGTGACCTGATCTCTGTCACTGTGGGAGTTGGCTGCATATTAACCACGTGTAGGCTCAGACCTGACAGGGTTGGAGCATATTCTCTTGATGTTGAGGCATTTGCCCTGGTGCAGAGGGCTTGTTTAGTCTTTCATTAATAGACAGACAGGATGTTGGATGCATTTGATACGTATAGTTGTTCTCATTTGACTCAGGAAATAGCATATAAGACAAACATTCATGCAGGTTTCACTAGGTGGGCACATAATTATAAGCAGGAAGACTTTTATATCGTAATTTTGAAATAATAATTGTAATTTCTTCCTCTTTTCCTGCAGAAAAAGGGAGAAGGACCTACAGGACAACAGCGGCGCAAACATCAGATAACATATCTCATTAACCAGGTCAGTAAGACTAAAGTTCAAATGATACGCGACATTTATTTGATGTAGATTTCATCATGTGTTCATATGTAAATCAGGGCCTACAAAGACTAACACTTCAACGTATCTTGTACATATTGTACTACCAAGATTATTTTGATCATCTTTTTGTCCAGATTTGTTGATATTCTCTTTGCTAAACATTTCTCTTTCTCACTAGTTATGGATTGTAAGACTTACGTGCATCAGACCCATGTGTGTAAAAGTGATATAGATATACAAAATGTATGTATGTAAGAAAGGAAAAAGGAGAATAATGATTTGTGGTAATCAACAACCAGATATTTAATAAATACTTAGAATATTAAATGCAGCCACACAGAGCAGAGGCAGCTCAGGAGGGTGCTTATCTCTCCTGTCTGCTTCCAAAAAGTCTGCAGGTAGAAACGATGAACTGATCCGGGAGACGAAGACCCAGCTTTCAGCTCAGGACAGCGCGTCAGTCGACAGCCTACTTCTTCAGCTATCCCGTCTCCTCAAACCCAGGAAGAGACAAGATGTGAGAACTGAGATCATTGCACATTGTAGCTCATGTGGTATGTAAGGAGTTTGTCATTTGTAATCTACGTGTTTTTCTTCCATAGTCTGATTCTGATGATGACGAACCAGCAAAGAAGAAAGTACGACCTCAGGTGAGAAGATCTTATTAAAAAGGATACAAATACGTAAAAGGGAGGAAACAAGTGTCACATAAATATTATAAAATCTCATTTGCATAGTTAACATTATTTGTGTCTTATAACCATGACCTATGACCTGATTCTTCAGAATGGCTTTCGACTCAGATGATACGCTTTTCCAATAATCAGGACCTTATATGAACTATTGATTTGGATGAGCCACATTGACATACAAGTAGAATATTCTCTTGATGTTGATGCATTTGCCCTGTTGCACAGGGCTTGTTTAGTCTATGAAGTATGTTGCATTTCAAGTTTTATTATGTTGATCTAGCTATTGCCAGCTAGCCAGAAAATAAGTGATGGACCGATCCGGGAGACCAAGACTTCAGCTCAGGACAGCGAATCAAACTTCAGCCTACGTTCTCTGCTAGACAGTCTCCCCCAACCCAGAAAGGTAACAGCGTCTGATTCTGACGAAACCAGCAATGAAGAACAAGCTAGTTACAAATGTAAATAATTTACAAATAATTGTAATTTCTTCCTATTTTCCAGCAGGACGATCAGGAACTGGCAAGATTCTTTTCCAAGGTCGGCAAGGCTAAAGCTCAAATTATTCTCAGCATCTATTTGATTTCGTCATGTGCTAATACGTAAATCAGGGCCTACAAGGGATTATTTGAAATTGGCTTTTTGGTCAGCGTATCTTGGACATATTGTACTACCAAAATATTGGTTATCGTCTTTCTGTCCAAATTTTTTGATATTTTCCTTTAAGACCTATCTGGCTCAGTTTTAATTTTAAAGCTTTAGATTTGCTGAGCTGGTTTCTATTCAGATCTTGGAATTTGTCTGTGAACTCACTCAGCTTTTGGCTTCTCTAAAGAGAAGATTCTCCCTGAGGAGAAGCATTTCTAAATTATATCATAAAGTTTGAAATGTAATAACAGATCAACAGGATAATTTATTTTGCCTCAAAGAATTTCATACTTTTGCTCAAAAGTAATGTTTTCAAATGTTTCTTCTATTCACAGTTCATGGGGGATTCCGAGGAAATTAGCAGTGACGATGAATGCATCTACTACCTATTTGTACACTGAATCAACAACCTTGTAAATATAAAGAAAAATAAATATGTTGGAAAACAAACACGTTTTTTGATTTGCTTGCAAAAGTTTTTCATAACCGTTTTTCCTCTTAGTTCTAAGCACTGATGCTATCTATGCATGTGGGTTATCCCTAGATTTTTAAATTATTAATATAATCACATTGATGCAGGCATTA
Source organism: Limanda limanda (assembly GCF_963576545.1). Lineage (NCBI taxonomy): Eukaryota > Metazoa > Chordata > Actinopteri > Pleuronectiformes > Pleuronectidae > Limanda > Limanda limanda. Next base: position 15,619,820 of record NC_083654.1, on the reverse strand, counting down.
AACATGATAACATGTACTTAAATCATGTTGGACTTTTAATTCTCCATGAGTTCTTTAACACGGCAGTTTCCTTTCATTGTAAACCTTTATGAAAAAAGTCCTTGATAGTTTCCCATAGGATGGCACAGGCTACATTACCTTTTATTTTCACTGTTTTTGCAGTGGTCCCAAATTGATGTGAAACATTTTATGCAGGTATCATGTGTGTTAAAGACAAACAATCCAGTGAAGTTGCGTGGACATCTTCATTTTAAGTCCTTTAGTCTTTTTTGGGGCTGTCACTAGGCGGTGCTGTTGTATCTTGAGTTGTCTGTGTATCCGAGGTCGTTTCCTGAGCAGCAGAAGCTTCTGCTGAAGCTGAATGTTCACTAACTGGACTCACAGAGTCTTTAACAGCTTCAGCCTCCACTGCTGCCTCAGAAACTGCCTCCACAAGAGCTTCATCTTCCTCAGCAGCCTCTGCAGCTTGTGCGGCTGCCGCCTCCTGCTGCTGCTGCTGCTGCTTTTGTCTCTTCAACTGCCGCTGGTAAGTTGCAGATTGGTCTTCATATGGCAGCAGTGACATCGGGACACGGACAGTGTTTATTCCATTGACCTAGATAATACAAAATATTAAGATTGAGATTTCTGGCAGAACAACAGCAACATCTGCTGTCAAGTGAGGCAAAAAAGTAGCTTTCTTGGTTGGGAGAAAAAGTAGTTAAACTCCAAGGTAACTAATATGAAAAAGTTACAATCTAAAGTTATATGTGGCTGTTGCGTTTTGCTTTTTTTCTATCAAGCTGCATTATAAATGTGATAACCCTAACTCTGAAACTAATCATTAAAGCTTGGAGGTTGGAGCTACATGCATTTCTTACCGTCACTTCACACCAATAGTCGCCCAACTCCTTGATTGGCTCAAATGGAAGACTCAGTGTATGAGGTGGCACGACAACTCCCAGCTAAGAAAAAGGTATTTAGAAAGTAAGACAATGACAGAGATGCTTATAAAAGGTAGCGTAGGGGACATACGGGTTAATACGAGGACGCAGAAATTAAAGACCGACATACCTTCTTGAGAAACTGTCGGCAGACGACCTCTTTAGTGAGCTGGAATGCCTCAGAGGGCATTTTGATAATCTGCAGCTTTGAGCGTTTCAGGAACTCTATCGTCTGTAAGAAAAAATCTTTGTTTAAAAAAACGACCACTGTTGATACTTTCACTTGTTAGTCACCTGTGCCTGCGATAGAAGAGCCCGGTTGTGAGGAGGAAAGTCTTTGAAGGGTGAAACACAACTCACCATTTGTCCAGTGCGGGTTTGAATTCTGTCCTCTGGTCTCCCCTCACGCAGAAGCTGTGGATAGAAGAAAGTGATAGTGATGAATAACTTAACTCGGAGGTGTAACGCGATGGGGATAATGAAACAACATCATAGCAGTACATACTCTTATCTCCTCCTCGAACATCTGTTTGTTCTCAGGTGATGAATACACTGCGAGAGCCTGTGGCAGCAGCTTGTTTCTGCCGATGGATTTTTTCACAAACACAGTGTCTCCTCTTCCACCGAGCTCTGTCAGGACAAACAAGACATGTTAATGGTGCAAACAGAGGAAAATAGGGATGTTATTAACCTTTAAGCATATTTTAATGCTTCCTATGAAGCAGAAACTAAGTCCCCAACAATGCTGAAGTTCATTGATCAGTTAAATGCTCTGAAGATACTCACTTGGTACAGTCTGAGTCAGAATGAGCTCCATTTTCTCCTTGGGAGCGTTCTTGGTGTCTTCAACTACCTTGTAGACTCTGTGCCTTCGAGGGTTGAGCCTGGGGGGGCTGCCTACTTTAGACAAGGGGACCTTCCACCATCGCTCCACCACAACGGTGTTCTGTGGAAACATCAGGCACCAGAAAACGATGTCACAAACTTTCAAGTCTTTTGTCGTGTCCAGGTGAAATACTTATTTTTAAGAGAGTGCAAAGCTTCAAGCTATTTTACAAACAGCCCCACACATAGTAGGTTGATTGTGTCATTATCACAGTTTTGGGCAGAAACGTCTCAGATCCTATTGAGGTTTGGTGATTTGAAGAACCAATGGAACCCAAATGTTTCTAAAAGATCCGAATTAGGATTTGACACGAAAAGACCCTGAAATAAAGTGGAAATGTTCACTGACGATGGAGGAAATCTACTTGATGGAAAAGCTGATACACATGGTGAGAATGCAAAAAAACACAGATGGAAAACTGACAAGGATACTTAAAAAGATTATAATAGTCTTTGTAGGATCTCTGCATTGGGTTTAATTGATAGATAGATAGATAGATAGATAGATTACTTTATTCATCCCCGAAGGGAAATTAAGTCGTCATAGCAGCCGGTATATTTGAATACAATAAAAAAACAACAAAATAGAATCAAATAAAAAATATTGAGGTAGAAAGAATAAAAACAGAAACACAAGATAAATAGGTAGATAAGGTGCAGTGGCAAGATGATGGTAATAATAGTACTGATGATATGATGGTAATGTTATTGTTAGACAGTATATAAAAATAGTACAGTATATATAGTATATAATATAACACAATATATATTTATATATGAAAGTAATTATACCAATATAATAGCAGTATATAGTAATAATGGCAGCAACAGTATATAATAATAATAGTAAATATAATTGGACTTGTCTAATAATAATAAGACGGGTTTTGTTATGAGACCAAGCTTATCGTGAAAAACACAAAACAAACAACCTAATATTGACAGCCAGGTGTAGTTGTACTGTTGTGTTACACGGACAGGTTGTGGGTCAGAGCAGGTTTACAGGCACTGACCTGAGCAGGAGTCAGAGAGAAGCTCCGGACAGAAGCAGTGAGCACATCGTGGAGCAACCGGCGGCCTGAGCTCCACATGGTCCCTCAGCAAGGAGATAAATCCTCTTTATACACACGAGTCACCACAAGGTTCAATATCGTCTCTGTGTGTTTAGTAAATCCTTCAGTTCGACAGAGTGACCGCAGAAAACACGCTGAAGCCAACCAGCGTCGCTTTCTAGTGACGTCGAAGGACCCCAGGCACCTACAATAGCTGCCCCGAACAAAGCCTGGAATTTAAGTCACCACTTTGGAATAGGATGGATGGATGGATAGACAGACAGACAGACAAACGGATGGATGGATGGATGGATGGATAGATAGATAGATAGATAGATAGATAGATAGATAGATAGATAGATAGATAGATAGATAGATAGATAGATAGATGGATGGATGGATGGATGGATGGATGGATGGATGGATGGATGGATGGATGGATGGATGGATGGATGGATGGATGGATGGATGGATGGATGGATGGACGGACGGACGGACGGACGGACGGACGGACGGACGGACGGACGGACGGACGGACGGACGGACAGATAGATAGATAGATAGATAGTGAGACAGACAGACAGACAGACAGACAGACAGACAGACAGACAGACAGACAGACAGACAGACAGACAGACAGACAGACAGACAGACAGACAGACAGACAGACAGACAGACAGAAGATAGATAGATAGATAGATAGATAGATAGATAGATAGATAGATAGATAGATAGATAGATAGATAGATAGATAGATAGATAGATAGATAGATAGATAGATAGATAGATAGATAGATAGATAGATAGATAAATATAGATAGATAGAGAAAAATTCTTCCCACTCATAAATACTGTTTTGTACATGACTGCCAGCATTTATTTATTCAAAAATCATCTACCTCAACTCATTTCAAATAACTACTGGCGGCAATGAGCAGAGAATCCTTACATGTTTACTAGTAGCCTACACAGGATTCATGTAAGATATTAATGGGATAAAGAATATTCAATGATACACACATCAATGATGCAAAGAGCATACAAATCTTTAATTTTCAATTCATTCAATGAAAGAACAATCTCTCACACAGTGGTTAACAATATAAAACCTCAGACCATTTAGGTTTCATCACAATACTGGATTGATATTAGCTGCCAATAGATTATATAACATTTCATCCTGTGCTGGTTCAAATGTTTCCTGTCTGACGGGAGATGCGATGTGACAATGCCGTTGTGTAAGAGTGATGTTTCTGCAGCTCTTACATCTGACAAAACAGAGCTGCCACGTGAGCTGTAACAGAAAAACAACATGTGTCTTAATGTTGTGAAATATTCATACCTTTGAAAATACACCCACACACACACACACACACACACACACACACACACACACACACACACACACACACACACACACACACATGAGAGAGGGTGCAGAGCAGAATCTGTGTGATTACTGTCCAAATTTGGGCAAAGTTTAACTACACAAACCTGGGTTCAATTCACACATCACCAGCTGTGGTTTCCTCAAGTTTGGTTGTTGTGCCATAGAACGTGTTGCGGTTGGGTATCAAATGGCGTCTGGCCCTCACAGTCCTGCAGCAGGTCAGTACAGCGAAGCAACAGCTGATGACCAATATGATCATCAGAAAGACCCACGTGAGGGTGGTGACAGCAAACGCATACTGGAAGGTTGTCTTGTGGCAGTACAGGGCTTCTCCTGGTGTGTAGCTGGGAGGGTAGATCGAGTAAACCCAGGAGGTGCCTGCAGGGAACAGACGGCACAACCTCTGACATCAATTTCAAGTTCCTTTGTTGAGTTGAATCAACATCAAATCGCAACCATGAAAAACTTCTTTCTCATTCAGCTTTTTTTAGTTTTACATGAACACGTTTTTTCTGACATCGCTACAACAGTCTGGATTATTATTCGATTTTTGTTAGGGGTGAACACATCTCCAACGTGTCAATACTATGATGCAGTGTAGTTTACAATTGTTTTCTTAGAATTCTTCTGATTTCTTTGATTCTATTTGTGTTTCATGAAGATTAAATAGTTGTTTCAAGGAAATTCCTCTGGAAATCAACATCTAATGAACATATTTATATAAAAAAAGCAGCGCTCATTTAAATCAAGTGATAGGAGCACAGAAAATAAGGTAAATACAGGAATTATCTCATGTAAAATTCCATCTTATAGTAACAAGAAGATAAAGAATCATGCGTTTTCAGGGGCCTTTAACAGTGGTTGTCACCAATTTAGTCACAAATACTTCATGTTTTCGAGAAAAATATTGAAAACAAAGATTTGAGACATAGTTTTTGGTGTTTTAACCATCATTAAAAAGCATAAAAATTGAAACCTCTGTCTCACATTTTTTCTCCCACCTGCAATGAACCAGAAGAAACTGAAGATGTACATGAAACCCATGAAAATCAAACTCAGGAGGGCGAGTGTGCCTTCCCTCCTGCCGCTCCTGCCGCTCCTGAAGTAGGTCAGACAAAGAGAGAGGAGGGTGGCCGCTCCCAGCGCGATCAGGAAGACGGGAATCCCGGGTTGTACTGGACAACCTTGCAGATGTGTGGCTCCTGCAGAAAAACAAGATTATTGAAATTTCAACAAAAGAACAAGACGCACCTTCTTTCAAAATAACAACATTAAAAACACCTACCCAGTCCAATGCCTGCAATCATAACCATCCACCAAATAATATTCACCACAACTGCAAGAGAGACAGAGAGTTAGCAGGACGGTAGAACAAATAAAACAATGTGAAAGGAAGTGAATGTGATGGAGGACAGGACTCTAACCAAGTGCTGAAATCAACACAGGATTTGCGGGAACAAAGTCATCTTCTGGATACCCAATCATCTTTGCTGTAGAGAAAGAGGAGATATAAATTAAGTCGTTTAACACCAAGGAGAGGATCTGCAGCAGCAGCAGTGTCATGCTCCTACCTGTTCAGCTGTGAGTGGAGACACTTTAAAGCCTTTTCTCTTCTTCCAGTTTTCACTAAATGTAGAACGATGCACCGGTCGGCATCAGAGTTGACACTGGGCAGGATGTTAAGACACGACGGTTCAAGCTAAAGCATTTCGACAACTGTTTCGCAAATCATCTCTGAGGAGGAACTGCTGATAGAATGTGTCACTGTCATCTGATAAAAACGAGCTGCGAGCAACATGCATATTAAACCACAAACCACACGTGAGATGTGGCCAGACTCTATGGTTCACCAGCTAGATTGCACAGTGAGGAATTCATGTATTAACAGTTCTCTTCAGTGTGGCACGAAACACTCAGGGTGTAATCATCACAAACTTTTTCCTCTAATTTTTTCAGTGTAGCAGCCGGAGCAAGACCAAGTGGGAACTGATGAGGTAATAGTTCAGGTTGTGCACGATTCCCCCTGAGGTCACAAACATATTTATATAATTTTCTTATGCACCGAGGCCCTCCCTAATACACGTCAACACTAGTTAAAGAGTCTTTTTTCAAATGTTGAGCAAGCTATTTAATGTTTTTCAGAGTGAACCTAAGCAGTAAAGAGGTTAGTTTTCTGTTTCAGTTAGATTGAGGCTCAAGTGGAGCAAAGCGTGTGTGACAGTTGAAGATGGTTTGTCACCGAAGCTGTTCCCCTGGTCTCAGACACATGAAGACCGATGACCTGGAATAAGACGTTAGAGCCGACTGGCATCTCTGCAGCAGGGACAGTGAAACATGGCTGCTGCAGTGAACAAGAATTGTGAAAAAATAATACACATTATCTGGTTCCACAGTTTATTTCTGCTCAATTTCTCCACATGATGCCATTTATGTGACTTTATTTTGTTTCCAGTATCTTTGCTGAATGACACAATGACAAGTTTTATCCGAAGTATAATCTAAATCGTGTTTAGATTATACATAGTGATGGATCTACTGGATGTGATCTACTGTGCCCTATATTACATTTTGGCTCAAACATTTTGTTTCCTCATCTTCTTCCACTGTGGAGGAATTAGATATTTCAGACTTCGCTTGCTAAGAACTGGACTCAAGTTCGGCCTCCTCTTTGTCACCTCTTTAAGTTGGAAGTCAATGATCATTTGAATCATGGGAGCAGCAGGGAAGTCCATGCATATGATCCCCAGGCGCTGGTTGAGGTCGGTCTTGGCGCTCAGGTAGTCGTACAGCTGTGCGTTGACGCGCTGAGCGACGGCTCTGGGGAAAGCAAACACTCCAGCTCCACTGCTGAATGTGAGAAAGATCTGGGCATGGTTTCCTGTGGGCGCAGCCTCCAGGTGGTCATAGACGCTTTGCCACTTCTCCTCCACGTGCGCCAGTGTAGGAACCTGCACGGAAAACCGCAGACTTCGAATTACCAAAGGATTATATAATAGTCTCTTACAATCTCATACACAGTGTATTGTGGGTGGTGGTACAGTGGGAGCTATGTTGAGGTACTTGTGTCGTCTAAGGGTTGGAAAGGTCAATAAAAAGCATTATCTAAAAAAGCTAATCAAGTCAATTCTGAAAAATAATCATAACTTTTCATACCTTCCACCTGTCTGCTATGTCGAGGGATCCATAGCGCATCCCCAGATCTGGCCCAGAGAAGTCTTGCAGGATGATGAGCTTCCCTCGGGCCTCTCCCATGGTGGGCACCAGCCGGCTGTGCCACAGCAGGTCCCAGTGAGCGTAGCGGTGGATGTAGTCTACCACAGCCCCATAGATGTCATTCGTCACACTGTACTCCTCCTTTAAACGCATCAGCACAGTCTCGCTGGGAAACTCTTGCAGGAAGTCAGCTACACCCTCCAGCACATGACCGAAGTGGGCCCGCTGGTAGGACACCCCGTGATGGATGGTGAGGTTCCCCTTGGCATGGAGCACACGGACGTCCAGGAAGCGGACGCCTGCTTGGAGCTGAGAGGCCAGGCTCCAGGTCTGACACTCAGCGTACACCCCCCCGAACAGGGCCATGGTGTTGTGGGTCCCAGGCATGGTGACCTCAGACAGCGGCTGATCATCGGGGATACTGGCCATCCAGGACGGGTTGAGGAACTCCGGGTTGGGTGTGTCGTCATAATCAGGTCTCTGTTTGGCACCATAACTCAAAGCAATGACCCTGAAATATAATGTATGGTGTAATAGGGTTATATTGTTTAGTATTTTTTAATAACTATGATGAATGATAACAGAAATAAATATGTTTTTGTCTGATTAAAAAAAAGACTTATTGGCAAATATTTTTTAATATGCATTTCATGGGCAATTGCAGCTTCACTACATTGTGTTTTTCAGACATTTTTGTATATTTTATGCATATAACCTTTGATAGTGATCTCTTTTGTGATCAACAATGTTTATTCTTCTTTTTCCTTTAAATCATGAGTCTATTTATTGATCGAAGTTGTTCTAAATTCAATGAAATACTTTAACATGAGAATGTTTAACATTAGGAATCAGTATGGCAGGATCTCACTCACCCCAGCAGGACGATCAGCTCTGGGACCATCTTCAGAGGACGTCCTCTCATGTTGCTCAGATTGATTCCTCTGAGGTGATAACAGCTATGATCAATAGAGGTATAGACAAGAATAATACAACTGAGGTCAATGTTAGGACGACCACACTTACGGCTGGACCGTACAGCAAAAGAAGACCAAGGCAGGATAGTTGCGTGTCACAGACGGGTTTATTGTGGTCTCTCAGGCAACATGGCACACGTCCTCCACCTCATGCAGCAACCCCACGGGAAAACACTCTCCCCACTGATAACAAAATGGCCCTTATATAGGATACCTAGTTAAGGAGGGAGAAACCATTCCCCATGCTGACATGCTCTCCTTTTAACAACACTTTTCTTTTATCATTATACCCACCATTCTCCTATTTACACACACCCACACACATTTATTTACAAACACCCCCTCATACCCAATTCCAGCACATTACAATAATCACATACACTAATCTTCCCACACCCACACTAATCACCACCTGGATGCCCCCGGAACTATAAATATGGTGCTTGTCAAACACACACTTTACCCTTCCCAATATACTAACACACACTATTGCACAACATATGATATTAGCCACATCTCATCTTAGCGTTCAGTTACCACAAATGCACATTAACTCTCATGTCCCTCTTTTGCAGGTGGAACCATGTGGCCATCACAGAACCTACCAGCACAGATTTAAAAAGGACAATAAATGTATCACCAATCAATAAAGATGAACTGTTTTTAAGTGTGCAAATATGCCATGTGCAAACTCTGCAAATCCAATAAAGGGCAACTGCTTACAAACGCCTGTGCAATTATTAAAGTGCATGTACCCGGTCAAAGTGCATGGTGCAATATTCCCCCAACCCCATCTCAAGCTCCAGGGAACGAAGTCATTTTCTTTGCAGTCAACATTTAATTAATTAGGTGAGTAAGTGTCATGGCAGCACCAGCAGCCACACACAGAACCTCAGGAACATGGTGGTAACATTTACTTAGTTTGGGGACCTACACACATGCAATAGATAAATAAATGGACAGATTTTGACAAGACGCTAGCTACTTGGAGTGCACACATAAAGCCAGGTTAATATGTAAATTAAAATGCTCTTAAATATGCCTTTATTTTCTCTATAATAGAATGAACCACAACAACAAAGAGTGGAAATAATTTGATCCCAGTCCAGGCTGAGCTCGCTCTCCCCTCCAGGCAAATTCAATGGCAGGATTAAAGCTTTCTAATCCCGAAACAGAACCAAACCAACCACTGCTCCCGTGCCAAACCTGCTGACGTGTTTCTGTGCTGCTCTCGTCTGCACCGGTTTCTTACCTGAAATCTGGAGGCGTTTATCCTCCGACTGGTCCGGCTGCCTGGAGGGTGACGGGCAGAGAGAGGGACAGAGAGGGAGAGAGGAGTGTAAGGGTCAGAGGCAAAAGGACAGAGTCAATGTGTCGACCCGGGATGTTATTGTGGGAAATACCATAGAGGAGCTCAGCTGGGGTGCAAGTGGAGGGGTGTGTTTGTGTGTGAGGGGTATTCATCTGGTCACGTCCCTCATTTATCGTGGGTCAGAAACACGTTGCGTAATGGACTGACTCAGTGGTTTTAGTCGACTTTTTGTGACCTTTTGTGACCTTTGGTGACATCTCTGTCACACTATCTGTAACAGCCAGTTCAGACAATGGAGGCAAAAAGGATTTTAAAACACAAAATGTGTTTCTAATCAGAGTGACTCTGTCAAAATCCAGATTTCTCACAGTAATGGGAGTTCAATACACATTAGTTGCAGCTGAGTGATTTCCCACCGTGTTGCTTATCAGCTAGTGAAAGTTGACAGAATATTGATAAGGTATCAGTGAGCTAATATATCAAAGAGAGTGTAATAATCCAAATGGAGAAAAGTGTGACAAAAGAAAGGTCTAGACATATTTTTGCATATAACACAATATTTTAAGAATTTTGTTTTTGACTTTGTTTGCCCTCAGTTTAACCAATAGAAGATGGACAATATAACAGAGACACACAGAGAATAGTAAGTAAAAGAAGGACGAGTACATTCTGGCTTCAGAGCAACTTTTCCAAAAAGACAAAGAAGAAGAAACACAAGTTCACCTCCAACCACCTCCACAGACAAACTGGAGGAATGAGTCACATAGTTTTGTGCCACTAGTTTGTTTCATCTTTAACAATCTAGTGTTTTTTATATTTTTATATGTACTGTATGATGTGAAGTTTTTATTTTTATTATTTAGATATTTTGTGTAAATGTATCTGTTTGTAATTGCATATTTTTTCAATTTAATAAAAAAGTAAGTAAAAACTTTGTCAGTTATTAGCATGTGTGTGTAAGAAGGAGAGAGAGAGGGACAGAGAGCGAGAGAGAGGGTGGGGGGATCTTGGGAAAATTTGCAGATGTTTTCCCATCCTGTCTCATATCACTATGTAGGAAATCAAACATTACACAACAGCCTTGACCTTGTCCTGATGAATAGTATTTGTTTAGCTGTAAATACAGTTAGAATACCCACAGTGTATAGAAGAGAAATTCCTTGAATACTTTAAGATAGTAATAATAATCAGGTCAGGTGAATTCAGGTGAAACCCAGGAAATCAAAGTTTTATAAAACCAATTCAGCGTTTAAAATCTTTATGGTAAATGTTCCTCAGTGTGTCTCAGGCTGTTGTCAGTGCAAACAATGCTGTTTATGACATTGACAGTTAACACAATAATTGTGTGGGGTGAAGTATCTTTGAAGTCTCTTGTGAGGTCGATGTAAAATTGTATTGTAATGTTAAGTAAGTGGGGAAACAGTTACCTTAAAAAGGGAAGTGCAATCAAGAGAAGTACTTTATGGCTGACATGTGTACGTATACTCCTCCATCCCCTTCATCACTGGAACAGGCAACAAGAGGCTGAGGGGGAGGAGCATGTCTGCCACAGTGTAATTCTGCATATTACCAGTAGATGGTGCCAAAGTACGAAATCTTCATGTAATACATAGAGTTTCAAGTACTGTATGGTCTTAAAATTAACTTACCTCGTATTCTCATGTTTGAGACATCCGGAGCTGTTATCGTGGAGGAGGAGGGCGAGATGCAGGAGACGTGCATCATAATGGTGGAGGAAAAATAAATGTAATAAAATAAAGAACATATTCTCATTTATTCACCAGTTAATTTAATACATTAATCACCAAAAATACCTTCATGTAATTGAAGCACATTAGTAGCCCAATACTTCAATTTATATTTTAAATAGCTTCTGCTTACTTTGGTATTAATTGATAAATGTAAGTAAATTCATATTTATCCTTCACATCCTTATTCTCTGTATAAGCCTATTCTATATATATCAGTCTTTGATGTGTTTACTAATTCTGATTGAAAAAATAAATCCACAGCAATGTCACCGATACTCAGACATAAATAAAACGGACATTATTTTATTTGTTTCCTGGTGATTCTTTATTTTCAGATCTTTACTGTGGTGTGTGTCACTGATGCAGGTTTGGTGAGGTGTGTGGACCTGTAATTAAAAACAACACAATGGAGAGGATGCCCTGTCATTCAGTGTCAGTGGTTGTTTGAGCATGAAGCTGCGGTGCATGTGGAGGAACTGCCTCTCATCCAATCAGCACAGGGTGCAGAGTCACTTCCTTTATGGTCACTCCCTCACTTGGCAGGAAGGGGCTGTGCTTCGAAATGGTGGAGAGCAAAGTCAGACGGCTGCTGTAGAGAGAGAGAGAGAGAGAGAGAGAGAGAGAAAGAGAGAGAGAGAACCAACACTTTTATCTCTGGTGAGTAAACATCTGCTGTAATCTCTGATCTGATGGGTGATGGGGATTCTGGGTAACAACCGAGTCAGCTGGGAAGGATGAAATGAAACTGAAAGACTGGGTGGTGGATTCATGTGTGTGTGTCTGTGTGGGTGTGTGTGTGTGTGTGTTGGAAATCAGGAAATGAGGGGAAAGAAGCTTGAAAACAAACCGGCAGCAGATCCTGTAAGTTAAAGGTCAAGGCACCAAACAGCTGCCGGAGGTTATTGAAACTGGAGAAGAGGATTGAATGAAGATCTCAACCTGTCACCATTCCTTGATTTCCAGTCTTTCTGGTGTTACTTCGAAACCAGTCACACCCGCTGTTGTTCCTAAGTTATTTTTCCTGCAGAGCAGCATTGAGGAGGATGATTAATGCCCCAACTATGAGAAGCATGAACTGGAATTAATTCATATTAAGATGGTCAGCCGGAATACTGCACCTTAGTTCCTCGGAAGTTATTGTGGAGGAACAAAAACAGGTTTATTCCACATTACATTACATTACATTTCATTAAGCTGACACTTTTATCCAAAGCGACTTACAATAAGTGCATTCAATCCCAACAAGAATCAAGAAAGTACACTTTCTTCAAAAATAAAGCAAAACTACAAAGTGCTATAAGTAAGTGCCATTTAAGTGCTACTTAATTGTTAGTTTAAAATGAACAGGCACCAATTTTGATCACTGATTAATTTAAGTAATTCTTGCATAATAAATATGTTGATTTATATATATTTCTATTTTCTGCCTTTTTAAAAATATTTTTACAGATTTCATCAGTAATAAAACTATGAATTCCTTCCAGTCCTTCCTCCACTCACACGTGTGTGTCCAGGCAACACAAACCCACATTGTGTTGTCCCATGAGCGTGAAAGATGACACCTTTAACAATATGGCGCACATGCAGCAGCTGGTGACATGTGGGCTGCAGGCATAGCAACCGAATATGATGTTAAGCGAGAAGAGGAGTTATAGTTGATTACTGATGTGGTTGACTTTTACCTTTTACCTCTCCAGCCTCCAGACTCACTTTGTGGATCCTAAAGAGGCAGAAGAAAAGCTCCAGTGATGGCTGACGCGGCACAAATCAAGCAAACGGTAGCGAAGGTGCTGTGCTGTGTGGAGAAGGTGTCCTCCTTCGCCTCCTCCATAGACCCCATCTTCGGCATCGTCTCCTCCCTGGTCGGGGTGGCTCGCAAGGGCCTGGTGGACGAGGAGGCCCACGCTCTGGACAAGGACTTCAAGGAGGTCCACACCAAGCTCGAGACCATTTCACAGAAGAACCAGCAATGCCTGAGGCAGATCCGAATCGACGAGGTGAACGAAACCTACGGCAAGTACGAGGAGTACATCAAGCACCAGTACAACGCCTTCAACAGCATGGTGGCGCTCATGAAGAAGGATCCGGACAACACCCAGCGCCACATGAAGAACTTCGAGAAGATTTACGAGAGAGACAAGAGCGACATGAGCCTGGACGTGTACTACCGGGGCGTGATGGGGACCAAGACGCTGTTTGGAAGAACCCTGCTGAAGGTGTACCTGGACAGCTGCGACGGGGACCTGGAGATCATGGAGCGCCGCTGCTCGCACATCACCCACCTGTTCCACATGGGCCTCATCTCGCTCATGGCCTACACAGCTGTTACAGAGGACGATGAAGACGAGGTGCGGGAGAAGTGGGCGAAGAGGGTGGAGGACATCCAGAGGAAGATGGAGGATGTGCTCAGTCAGTGCAAAGTCAAGTCCACCTGAACATGGACCAACGGAGAGAGAACTTCCTCTGGGTTTACTCTCAGCTGTGGACCAACCAAAAAAGATTTATTATATTATAACGTAAATATATATATAAGAACCAAAACTATGTTTGCATTTGTGCAATTGAGCTGATATTCTTTAATCAAAATTTCAATACTTGTCTGTTATTGTATATTTTTGTTTCCAAGAGACCACTGTTTGTTTCCGGTGCTTTGTGCGACAAACCAATAAATGCTGAAGTTTTATACAATCTCTTTAATTAAAATGTATAAATTATAAGTTTCAGTTGTGAAATCATTTCCATCTCCACTAAAGTTTGTTTAACTATTTAACTCACTTTTAATTTAATACTATTCCATAAGGTCATTCCTCTGAGTTCAGAATGTAATTGTACTTTTTAATCATCCTTCATATATCACACCTATAATATATAGTAGCACTTAAAATAATATAATTTGTAACTTAATATATATCAGACTACATATTCTTGCAGCACATACAAATCCACCTCCTCTAGAAAAAAAGTTAACTTAAATATTGCTTGAATCATTACACCCCGACCTGCCAGTGATTAAAAGTCAGTCCGAACTATTTCACACCTCCTTAATATAATTTTAAATTCTAACGGAGATCACAATGTTTCCCAAGGAATTAGTTGTAAACATTTACAGTATTTTTGTTTGATAAAACGCACAAGGACACAATATCTTGTGCTTGAATGAAGTGTGTGTGTGTGTTGTGTGTGATTAGATTAGATTAGCTTCAACTTTATTGTCATTGCACATTACAAGTACTTATACAACGAAATCCAGTTTAGCATCTAACCAGAAGTTAAAAAAAAGGCAGTATAAGTGCAGAGTATTGTGCATATTTAAAGTCAAATATGTAAATAAATAAGAAGTACAGTAAGAAATATATATGGAATATGAACAGTATTAAGAGGAATTGTATGATATAAGAACGACAAATACAATATGAGCAAGATAAATATATAAATAAATATGAATACACTATAGGTGGGATAATACAGTAGTAAAAAAAAAATATATAAATAACAGTCCAGTGCAAATGTTCAAATGTTCAGTGGCTGGAGGAGGGTGTGTTGTGAGGTTGTAAGTGTTGCTAGTGTGCGTGCTGTCAGTGTGTGTGTGTGTGTGTTGTCAGTGTGTGGGTGCAGGTCGCACTGAGTCCCCCCCACCACCAGAGTTCTCTGTTTCCTGAACTGAAACGTGATTCCTCGGTCGGTCTCTGCAGCCCTGCCCCAAAACGAGAGGCCTGTCGCCGCTTCAACAAACACAGATCAGCCCTGGAGGTTTCAACCGGAGCTCGGTCCCGGCTGTTCCCCGGTAACTCAACCCGGTAAACCCTGCGTCTGACCCGGGGAGAGAACGAGCACCAGACGGGTCGCTTTCGGTGAGTTGAAGCCGCTGAACAGGCGGAAGAGACGGGGATGGTGATGTTAGTGTGAAGCCTCCCGGAGGATCCACGACTCGAACCCGGTCCCGGTGGATGTGGAGGAAACAACACGTCCACTCGGTGTTTAATGGGAAACACAGTATCTTTTATATTTAATGTTATAACTGTGTTCAGACCGCAGAGTTTGGCTTCCGGGGCGGGACCTGAACCGTGAACTCAACAAGTTGTTTTTTTAAACTGATGCTTAAAACGAACTAATATAACAGAAATACGTTTATATCGTTAAGATACTTCACAAAAGTGTTTATTCGCCTGTTATTGTGAAATTAACTTTCTATTTTACTTTATTCGTGTGTGTACATCGTTTGTGTTTGAAAGTGAAACCTGAAGTATTAGGGTTAGGGTTAGTATTGTAAATACATATGAAACTAACATGTTCATAATGTATTATAAGCGTGGACAATCTGTCAGACCAATAATGTATAAGGGTCTATCTATCTATCTATCTATCTATCTATCTATCTATCTATCTATCTATCTATCTATCTATCTATCTATCTATCATCCATCCATCTATTGTTGTATGTATTTTCTCTGCTCATTTTTCATTGTTTTATCTATCTATCTATCTATCTATCTATCTATCTATCTATCTATCTATCTATCTATCTATCTATCTATCTATCTATCTATCTATCTAGCATCCACCCATCCATCCATCTCTTGTTTTATTTTCTCTGATCATTTTTCATTTTAATATTTTCTTTACTTTTGAAGTGCTTTGTAACGTTTTTAATATAAGTTATATATAAATTAAGTTTATAATTATTATTAATTATTACTATTAGTAGATTAATCAATTCACTGTAAATATTTAATATAATTTTTAAAGAAGTAGATGTGAAAAATTTGCTTGGTTCAGCTTGTCAAAGAAAATAATTTTAGGTTTTTCTCCTATGTCACATAATTAAGGGAATACTGGACATTTTGATAAACAAAGCAACTGATCCACAGATTAAGACAAATAATAGGCAGAGTAATCAATTATGAAAACAGCTGTGTTAATCCCCTATTAGAATAACACATCCCAATATCATGTATCATAGATGTCTAAGCTTTACACATTCTGTGAACTCATATTCTCTCCAGGTGTCCTCCTCTGGGGCAGGCATGCCTCTGCACAGCATTTGGCCGTCACCTGGGATGTTCTGTGAGGACTGAGGAGAGGTCGGCACGATGGGCAACGAGGATCGCCTGGAAGAAGTGTTCGTCGCTGTTATCCGCCCGAAGAGTCAAGTCAGCCTGAGCTCGAAGGAGTACAGAGCCAAAGCCTATGAGGTAAATGTGCCGAGTCTGACAGTTCAGATCAACTGCATTGTGTTCGAAGCAGCAACAAGGAAAACACTGCTTATTCCCTCTGGTTGCTGTAAAGATCCTGCTGATTGAAGTGCCTTTGGAAGGGAAGGAGAAGAAAAGAAAGAAAATCCTCCTGGCGACAAAGATTCAAGCTGCAGGAGACAAATCTAAATCCATACTGGATTATGTTGACGAAACAATCAGACCAATAACCAATAATCAAGGCTTCATAGGTGAGTCTGAGACATTTGTGGCATTTTTAGGCTCCTGAATATTTCTCCTTTATTAGAGTCACTGCAAAAACTTCAGTGAAGCTATGATCAGGCTGCACATTTCTTAAATGCGAATTTACCTTCTAATCAGGAGTTATAAGAGGATTGGGAACCACTGCTCTAACCAGTTTGGGTTTACAGGAAAGCGAGTGGTGCACATGAAGAAATTTCCTCTTGATGGGGACAATGAAGGGAAAGAGGCCTCCCTGTTTGTTGTGCCAGTCGGTGTTAAAGGTGAGTAGAGAAACAACTTCAGATTTTGTGAAATTCATTTTTATCTCTACAAACTGTTTATTAATAAGTCTTTGTAAACAGACAACAGCAAGCCTGTCTACAGCGCCGGGAGCCCCAGCTTCTACTGTTTCCAGGACATCATGCGGGTGTGCAGTGAGACCAGCGTTCACTTCTGCTCCATCACCTCCAAGATGCTCCTGGCCTTAGACAAGTGAGGATTTATCTGAGAACACACTCCTCCTTACTGACAGCGGTGGGATGAGGCTGTAACATTTCCTCTCTGAACTCCGCAGGTGGCTAGCAGAGCAGCACACCATACCTCACGCTATCCCCGCCCTGTTCAGGCCGGCTCCCGTAGAGCGGGTGAAGACCAACGTCAGCAACCCGGCCTACAGCAGAGAGGGCAAGCTGAGCGACGAGGGTCTGCACATGGGCTACACCGCGCTGGAGATCAAGAGCAAGATGATGTCGCTGGAGAAGGCGGACATGTGCATCCTCAACCCGCTGTACGGCTCCGACCTGCAGTACACCAACCGGGTGAGAGAGTGTGACCCAGACAGTCTCCTGCTGCCTTCTTTGTATGTGAAAACGGCACAAGGCTCATGATTCAAACTCAGGGACAATTTAGGGTTTAGTGTCACGTCAAAGATGTATTGACTTGGGGACTGGTGTAGCTGGGGATCGAACCTCCATGCTTCTGGTTAGTGGATGACCCACTCTTCCTTCTTGGCCACAGCTGTCCAATTCGTAAAGGAAGATTTATCTCTATCATGACCTCAGGTGGATTTCTTTATACCAGAAGAGACTTGAAATACTATACAATTGAAGGGTTGATATATTAACCATATAATATGTATTTTTTAATTATATAAACTCTCTGTCCTCTTTTGAACAGGTGGACAAAGTTATTATCAACCCATACTTTGGGCTCGGAGCTCCGGACTACTCCAAGATCCAGATCCCCAACAGGGAAAAGTGGCAGCACGGCCCCAACTGTGTGACAGAAGACAAGTGAGAAGCTCTTCTCAATGGACCGCACTGACATTACTGCCGTCTGCTGGCAGCTTCTGCTCTTGTTTGCTGTAAAATGTGACACTCAACACAAAGTTCCTGTCTCTGCAGGGAGCGCCAGTGGGTGGACGACTTCCCTCTCCACCGCAGCGCCTGTGAAGGAGACACTGAGCTGCTCGTGAAGCTCCTGGACAGCGGCTTCTCAGTCAAGCAGCTGGACAGTGACCACTGGGCTCCTATCCATTACGCCTGCTGGTGAGTGCGACCAGAACGTCTGCAGTGTCCGTGTGTCCTTTGTTTTCCTTTGTCTCGTTGACGACGAGTTGCATTTGTTTGTTTTCTCTTCAGGCACGGCAAAGTGGAGGCAACCAAGCTGCTGCTGGAGAAAGGGAACTGTAATCCGAACCTGCTGAACGGTCAGCTCAGCTCCCCTCTGCACTTTGCAGCCAGGGGAGGTCACGCGGAGATCGTGCAACTCCTGCTGCAGCACTCTGAGATCGATCGGGTAGGAAATGTGATGCTTCCTCTTCTTTTTTCCCCTAATATGATCTTTGAATGTCTTGTATAATTTGAACACAGCCCTGATGTCAATGCTGCAGCTACCTGCCCTGCTGTCTATCAGGAATTATGTAAACACATGTAATCATTCAACCTTAATATCCGCTGTAGAAACTGACTAAGACAGCAAAACGTGGTAATAAACAAGTACTTCTCACCAACAGCACATGGAGGACCAGCAGAAGAGATCCCCTCTACAGGTGTGTGAGGAGAACAAGCAGAACGAGTGGGAGGAGACGATGAAGCTCCTGCAGCAGACCAGCAGCAAACCTGTGAGTTGCTCATCAGACACCAGTTCATCTGTTTGTGATGCAAACGTGACGACAAAGGGAACAAATACATTTTGAAGTCATGCTACATACTAAATGTGTGTGCATGCATGTTGCCTGTTAATCAGATTAAATGGGGATTTCAGTTTTATTCTTTTGTCTTAGTATCTGAACACTTTGGGTCAATCAAGTTATAGAAATATTTTTTCCTCAATAGCCTCTGCTTGCATATATGAAATGAATATGGTGTATTCATGAATAGAGTGGGAATACAACACTGAATGCAGGCTTGTGCAAGTGCTGTTGTGTTCATTAAGGAAAATGACAGTTTTTGATAGATGTTTTTGAAATGTTTCCATTGCAGTTACACATGCTGGTCACTAGATGGTGCTTTTCCTCAAGCATAAGTGATCTGGATTTAAAAAGAGAAACTCTTTTAAGCTGTTTCACTTGGTTTTGTTTATGACCTGCACGTGTGCGTGTTTTCCACAGTATGAGAAGGTGCGCATCTACCGCATGGACGGCTCGTACCGCTCTGTGGAGCTGAAGCACGGCAACAACACCACGGTACAGCAGATCATGGAGGGCATGCGTCTTTCTCAGGACACCCAGCAGTACTTCACCATCTGGATCTGCTCCGAGAACCTCAGTGAGTCCACATCCCATCCAGTGGCTACGAAACCGACCACGGCCAAGCGTTAAAAGAGGAAGTATTGACATGTGTGAGTGTGTGTCTGTGTGTGTGTGACAGACCTGCAGCTGAAGCCGTACCACAAGCCCCTGCAGCACCTGCGGATCTGGACGGAAATTGTGACTGACCTGACGGTGCTGGATCCTCAAAGGGAGACGCCTCAGCTCTTTCTCCGCAGGGATGTGCGGCTGCCTCTTGAAATCGAGAAAAAGGTAGATCACATTTTTACAACAGGCTGCTAATTTCCAGTATATCTTGTTATGTCAGTTGAAAACTCCTCACTCTGCCACACACTGCTCCAGGTGGAGGATCCTCTGGCCATCCTCATCCTGTTCGACGAGGCTCGTCACTGCCTCCTGAAGGGATTCTTCCCTGCTCAGGACAGCAAGCTGATCACTCTGGCCAGCCTCCTCCTGCAGATCATCTACGGCAACTACGAGAGCAAAAAGCACAAGCAGGGCTTCCTCAAGTAAAAGTTTATGCTTTAATACATACAGCACTGATAGGCTTTTTGTCTGTAGTATGTAGGTAACAGGAAATCTGGTTAACGTATAAAGCCAAACGCTGCACTTCTGTGTTTCTATTTTCAACAGTGAGGAAAACCTGAAATCTATTGTGCCGATATCAAAGGTGAAGAGCAAAGCGTACCACTGGACCCACAGGATACTTCACGAATACAAAGCCCTGAGCACCAGTGAGGGGCTGAGCAAAGAGATGCACCACCTGCAGCGACTCTTCCTGCAGAACTGCTGGGACATCCCGACCTACGGAGCGGCTTTCTTTACAGGACAGGTCTACACCAAGGCCAGCGCCAGCAACCACAAGGTCATCCGTGTGTACGTCGGGGTCAGCACCAAGGGGATGCACCTCATGAATATGGAGACCAAGGTACCAAGCCACAAGCTGGAGTGGTTAGATAGCTCAAATACTGGTTATAGTCCAGGATTGCAATCATTTAAACCCAGTGAATAGGCTTTGTTTATTTGTTAATTGAACATGAGGTGCATGATTTAATATTTTATATTTTTAAAACTCTGTCCTCCCAGGCCCTGCTCATCAGTTTAGAGTATGGCACGTTCATGTGGCAGCTTGGACACGCTGACCAGTACTTCCAGATACACAGTGGTGACAACAAAATGAACTTCATAGTGCACACAAAACAGGTAAGAGCAACCTGGTGTCCATTTAATAATCTAAATATCATCTGAACAATCCCTTCTTGGCGATTTATGAAAACACTGGGACTCTGATGCTGATTGTCTCTCCACAGGCTGGCCTTATTGTGAAGCTTTTAATGAAGCTGAGCGGACAGATGACTCCAAACGATAAAACTGTAACAGATAAATACGCTTATGGTTGAAAACCGCTGGAAGAAGAAACCAACGGCTGCTAAACGTCTCTGCAGATTCTGCTCACACTGACTTTCCTCAACAGCAATAAGGACAGAGACCAGTCGGCTTCGCAATATCCGTCACAACTTCAGAATGTGTCTTTTGACAGGTCCTCTTTTTTCATGACATGTAAATATGTTGCTTATTTAATTTGTTTTGTTTTAATAAACTTCCTGATGTATGGATTGACTCTTTCAGATCAGTGGTGTGGAAAATGAAACGATGATTGTTGATCAAATAACTTCAAACTGAGGATAGAATTCTGTTAAACATAGAAATTATGTTACATGGATCATAAGGATATTTATAGTATAGTATATTTATAAGTACTCCCAATAAACTTCATTTAAATGAAGTAAAAATAGACATGGGACAAAACTTTTAAGTTGAAAATATTTTAAACATTTCGATTTTTAACTTCACTGTGCTTTTATTTAGATGATGAAAAATGTGAAGGATCAACTAATTTTACTGCATAAGCCCAGTTTTATTTATTAAATTTAAATAAATTAAGTATATTGAGTACATTTGAAAAACACTAATTATATATTAATTATATATAATTACTAATACTAGTAATACTAATTTTAACACATACTTATTTATACTAATACTAATTTTAACACATTTAAATTTAGATGTTCCAGGGCAGCGCTGATTTTACATTAACACCTTTTTAAACATTTACAACATATTTAGATTTTTAACTTGACTGTTTTAGTTGAGATGATAAATAAACTCATTTAATGCCACATGTAGTTTAGAGATGAATATCCTCCTCTAAATAAAAAATATCACTGTACTCAGATATATTTCATTAACTCTTTGTGTCAGTGACAATAAGATGAACTTTAAACAAACAGAAACTCTGATTTTCATTTAGAATAAACACGTTAAACAACAAAGATGTCCTGCAACAACACAAAAAAGAAAAAAGAAAAAGCGACGCTCGTCCTGTCGGCAGCGGTGACGTCATATAGCCAGACATCGGTTCAGGCAGCGGCAGCCAATCAGGGCGGCGGCTGCTTGACGGACACGCCCGCTTCCAGCCAATAGGAGGGCTCGCTGGGTCAGGCGGGGGCAGGACCGCCGTTGACAGGTAGAGATGCTGGAGGACATCTCTGGAAGTGTCCACAGAGCCGGAGACCGGGTGTTAGCTGTTAGCTGCTAGCTGCTAGCCTCCATCTAACTCCACGAAGCGGGACCTCCAGGCTCCAGTGTCCCCGGGGGAAGCTTCCTCCTCCTCCCGCCGCAGACATGTCCACGCACTTGTACCAGCTGAGCAGCAAACTGCTGGAGGACACCGTGGGGACCGTGAACGAGAACCTGACCTCGGTGCTGCTGGCTGTCTCCGTCATCACCCTGACTCTGGGCTACGTCTCCAAGCTGCTGCTCACACAGGGCCCGGCAAGCGACCTGGTGAGTACACACTGCTGGGGGGGGACACACACTGCTGTGGACATGGTGGACATGTTTAAACCCCTGTTCTCTGGTTCCCTTCCTGCAGAAACCTCCTCCATACATCCCCTCCTACATCCCCTTCCTGGGCCACGCCATCGCATTCGGGAAAAGTCCCATTGAGTTTCTGGAAGATGCCTATGAAAAAGTAAGTGGAGACAAAAAGTGTGTGTGTGTCTGCAGCTGTTTTATTATAATAATTGTGTTATTTAGAATCTAAAAAATAAATATCCTGCCCCATATTTTCAAACTATTCAGTATTCTTTGTGACAGTTATTGTTTGATTGCCCTAACACCAGGAAATGGACTTCTTTATTTATGATCTAATCCAGTTCATTGGTAAATAAAATATTTTTCGTTGCAAGATGGCACTCACAAGTCAGATCGCCTTGATTAAACATAGAGTCTCTTATCTTATTTAACCTTTCACACACATGATTGACCTGTATCAGCCTTGTTCAGGAGTTTGAAACCAGAGGATCCTCACTGTGCAGATCATACAGAATGGAAACAAAATGCCTGACCTGGTTTATGACTTTTCAAATAAAAAGCTCATGATGCCAGAAAAGCTAAACTCTAGGGAGGAAAAACAAACAGGAGATGAATACAAATGTTTCTGGTTTATTCCCCTCCTCTCCCAGTACGGCCCAGTCTTCAGCTTCACCATGGTGGGGAGCACGTTCACCTACCTGCTGGGCAGCGAAGCAGCGACACTGATGTTCAACAGCAAGAACGAGGACCTGAACGCAGAGGACGTCTACTCCCGGCTCACCACCCCGGTGTTCGGCAAAGGGGTCGCCTATGATGTGCCCAATGCTGTGAGTCTATTCAGGAGAAGAGAATCAGTAGAAAGGTTCTGATTCTGTATCCAGTCAGCTGTAACTAGGGTTGCAAAATTCCGGGAATATTCAAAGTTGGAAACTTTCCATGGGAATTAACAGGAATATACGGGAATTAATGGGAATAAACAGGAAATGTTGTGGGTAATTTATACTAACTGTATTTACCTTGTCATATACAGACATAAATATAAACATTTTATTTTGTTATAGGCTGATTTGAGGCCTGAGGAAACTTTGGGCACTTGACTACATGCTTCTGCATCGTTGTGTCATTCTTAACATAGGTCTTAGCACAGTATTTGCAAATGTACACAGCCTTTCCTTCTACATTGGATGGGGTGAAATGTCTCCACACATGAGAGAGTGCACGTGGCAATGTTCTGTAGAATAAGATGAGAAAAAAGTTTGTAAAAAAACACTAATATAATGCCAGAGATATAAATAGTTAGCCAAACAATTGGAATCGTCTGTAAACATATTTTACAATTGATGGATAAATGAATGGAAATAGGCTGGATGAACAATCCTCAATCAGCATGCTAATATATTTTCCCCAGTAATATCATCGAAACTTACCTGACTAGTCCTGCACACTACAGCAGGCCTCAATAGCCCTGCTGTAGTGTGAAGGATGCTGGGAATTATCTGTGCATGTGATGGAAGAATGCACAGTGGAGGGTTGAAATTCAACGTGCAGCGTGTGCTGGATTCCATACATCTTTAAAATAGAGTTTTGAATGATGTTTCCGGAAATTTACTGGAAACTTTCCGCCCCTTTGCAACCCTAGCTGTAACACACACTCTCTGCATCATGTTGCAGCTCTTTCTGGAACAAAAGAAGATGTTGAAGACCGGACTGAACATCGCTCATTTCAAAGAACACGTGAAAATCCTCGAGGCTGAAACCATCGACTACTTCAAGAGGTGGGGGGACAGCGGAGAGAAAAGTAAGATGGAGTGATTTTATCTGAATATTTGAATCAGACGTCTGTTTTTAGACATTGGATTGTTATCGTTTCCATAGTTTTATGATATGTTGTACCTTAAAAGACATTAGAGTATGGAAAAGATCTCTTTTTTCCTCAAGGTCGAGAAAGACATTTTTTATAAGACCTGGACCAAATGGACTTAGTCTGTAAAACCAGTTAGATCTGATTTTATTTGAATATACTCGTGTTTTGTGTGATCCTCCTTTTTTTGATGTGATGTGCGCTCCCCGGTTGTGTTCTCTTTACCTCTGCTATTGTTCCTACATGGAGTAATTAAGGCCCATAAAACTAAACCCAAGAAAGGCAGTATGAACAAAATCACCCAAACTTACTACATCCATCCTTTCTTATGTCCTTGACAGACTAAAGCTGTATTTAATGTATGTGATGGAAATGTGCCTTTCTAAATAAAAACAGAAAAAAAAAAAAAAAAAAAAGACATATTCAAGTAAACACCTGATATCACAAGTTTTTCTGTATTGTGAGTATTTGTAAAGTGACGTTTTTGTTAGTGTCATTTCACGTTTCAATTAATTTAACAACAAGAGCAAATAGAATCCAAGCGAGCGGTTAATGAGGGACGTCAGGTCTATGAGGATGTTCACACTCTGCTGTCTGACTGATTTGGATTGTCACTGTCCTGTCAGACCTGTTCGAGGCTCTGGCCGAGCTGATCATCCTGACGGCCAGCAGCTGCCTCCACGGGAAGGAGATCCGCAGCATGCTGGACGAGCACGTGGCTCAGCTCTACGCCGACCTGGACGGAGGGTTCAGCCACGCTGCCTGGCTCCTGCCCGGCTGGCTGCCGCTGCCCAGCTTCAGGTAGGGGACATATACGCCACATCTGTAACAGGACGAAAGAAAGACAAATCCAAAGGGCAATAAACATTTTTACAGCCGATGATGTAGAAACTGTGAACTTACGGCGTCCACAATTTGAATTATTTTCCTAGGAGGAGGGACCGAGCTCACAAAGAGATCAAGAACATTTTCTTCAAAGTGATTCAGAAACGCAGGAAGTCCGGAGAGAAGACTGACGACATCCTGCAGACGCTCATCGATGCCACCTACAAGTAAGACCCCTTCCCTCCCTGAGGAAGTTATTTCAGGGTTCGTACGGTCATGGAAAACCTGGAAAAGTCATGGAATTTTAAAATGTGTTTTTCCAGGCCTGGAAAAGTCATGCAAAAAAAGAATCTCCCAAAAGTTTTGGAAAAGTCATGGAAATTTGTTATATTCATATTTTCATGTCGTTAGTTACGCTGAGTTTTAAATAATTCATATGCTTTTAAAGAAATACTCTCAAAATATAAGCAGGCATACTTGGGTTTGTGTCATTTAAGGTTTACCTTATGCCTTGGAATTCTCATTGTTAGTTTGAATACTAAATTTTGTCACTTTTGCGTATACACAGAGATTTCACAAAATGTTCGGTCATGGAAATTTGGTTTAAAGTTATTGAAAAGTCATGGAAAAGTCCTGGAAATCCATTGGTCAAAATGTGTATGAACCCTGTTATTTATCAGTCAGTCCCAGTGCTCGTCAACGTATCAATCCAAATGGACAAAGCCTTAAACTATACTATTTCTAACCTCTAAAGAGATGGACGCCACCTGAACGACAATGAGATCTCGGGGATGCTGATTGGTCTGCTGCTGGCTGGGCAGCACACGTCCTCCACCACCAGCTCCTGGTTGGGATTCTTCCTGTCCAGAGACAAGGCTCTGCAGGATCGCTGCTACGCTGAGCAGAAGGCCGTGTGCGGAGAGGACCTGCCGCCACTGGACTTCGATCAGGTGAGAGAAACAATCCCTGTGGCGTCTCCCCCTCCTGGTTGTAGAACTGTACTGCAGTTAAAAACCAGTGAAGGTGCGATAAACACACACCCACCTGGCCCTTTTTAATCTAACAAAACATTGAAAAGAGTATATTCTCATTCTTTGTCCTGTTGTCGTCTGCAGCTGAAGGATCTCAGTTTGTTGGATCGCTGTTTAAAGGAGACCCTGCGTCTGCGCCCCCCCATCATGACGATGATGAGGATGGCTCGCTCTCCTCAGGTGAGTACATCGGGCCCAGTGTTCACTTTGACCTCAGTCACACATCATTTGTTTCAACGTGTGGAACAGAACCTTTCAGACAACATGTTGTGTTCTTTCCCTCAGACTGCTGCAGGCTACACCATCCCAGTGGGACACCAGGTCTGCGTCTCCCCGACGGTCAACCACCGGCTGCTCGACACGTGGGCGGAGCGGATGGAGTTCGAACCCGACCGCTACCTCAACGACAACCCTGCTGCGGGGGAGAAGTTTGCCTACGTGCCATTTGGAGCCGGTGAGAAGAATGAGACTAAAACTGAATATTTTGTATGAATTACTGAAATTGTCAGTCAAATGATGTAGATTTCATTCCTTTAGTATTAATAACAACATTCTTACGCAACTATATTGACAATAACTTGTGTTGTGTATCTTGTTGATTCCTAAGATGTTATCAAACCTTAAAATAAAACAAATTGAATTTAGAAAATAGAAAAAATGTATTTAACGTACGAATTTGAGCAAATTTGAAATGAAATGCTATGGAACAGACACATGGGTCAATTTGTATAAAACCAAATCCAAACTATATTTTCCTCGTCTGTTTTTCAGGCCGTCATCGCTGCATCGGGGAGAACTTTGCTTACGTCCAGATCAAAACCATCTGGTCCATTTTACTGCGCATGTATGAGTTTGACCTGGTGGACGGATATTTCCCCACGATCGACTACACCACAATGATCCACACGCCTCACAAGCCCATCATCAGATACAAGAGGAGGAAACCCTGAGAGACGGAGAGAAGGGAGGGAGGGAGGAATGAATCCTGAGTGTTTGAAGTGGATCTCTGTCTTTCTGGGACTTGATTTGAGGAAACTTTAGATGAACACACTTCGCTCTGTCTGAATATCAAGCCTGTGCTTTTCTGCTTCCTTCATTTAGATCTGGAGTCCATGGTTTGTCTGAATGTTAACGTGATACATCATTGTTTAGTGTTTCCAGAGCAGAAGACACCTGTTGTGTGACTCTGACTCGAACACTGATGCTCATATTCACAATGTGAATTCTTAAAAAAAAAAAGCCTGTGGACCAGTTTGTTTGGAGCTGTCCAGTGTCTTTTGACTGCATCACATGATCTTCACCAGCAGGGGGAGTTTGTTCAGTTGTCATGGAGATATAGTGTGATACCTGATCTGAGCCGGGAACAATGATATATTTTTTTACACTGCACAGGCCTGTTACCAGGGAAAACTTCCGGGTTGGGTCTGACACAAAAACAGAATGAGTTTGCTGAAGATCATGTGATAAGTTTGAAAGCTCCAGAACAGCTACGAACTGAAAACTTGTGGTGCGATTGTTTCACCAGCTTTATTAATCCTACTTCCTCAGACAGACCATGAAACACTTTACTGCTCCAATTCCACAGAAACCCTTCGGCTCTCAAACTGAATCACAATGCTGCACCTTCATGTTTTATCTCTGCTGACGCTCTGATCCTGTTGACGTTTGATGAGAAGAACTTCAGTTTTGTCTTTTTTCCACTGTAACTGAACTCTTTCGTCTGTTTGCAGTTATTGTTGCTGATTAGAACTCTGCTCAGGTTTAAGGTTTAAGGCTGTATTTCTATAGGACAATTTATGATCATATGGTAGCAATGATGTCCATGAATTTCCACGTGTAAATGATGCCTTCTTAAGTAAAAGTTTACTTTTTGCCCTTATTTGCTGTTTGATCACATTATATTTTAGAACAATATGTCCAGCTGCTTGCAACAAACCACATGGAAATGGAAACCCACTAATAATGAATGACTGAACTGTAACTAGAAATTAAATAAACAGGATGGAGACACTAACTTCAATCTTATGAACAATGCAAAACATTGAAAAATTGAACAAATAAAGTTTGTAATTTGACAGAAAAGCATCATGTTCCTTAATCCTTTGGAAAAACATCTTTAATGACCCAATGAAACGTTTCCTAGCCTGTCGGTTAATCAAAGACGAAAGACGCACCACTCTTTGAAATAATGTTGTCCTCTTTATTTCAGTTTTTGACAAAATACCCAGAAAATTCAAAGCTCCTAACGCTTTACAAAAATACTTTCTCTACAAATGTCCTGTCGTCTGTCCGACCTCAACATAACACAGTGTAGTGTAGGATTTCCAGTAGCAGCCTCCTCAACATTGAACCCAAACATTCTCTACTTAACGCTCCACCCATACGAACACGAACATAAATTAATCACGAGGTCTTAAATTAGCATTAGACAAATATACATGATTTGCAGATCATCCACAACAAAGAGGCAGATTAAATTACAAACGTAGCTGTTTTTCAAGTGCTGTCGACAAAAAGCCTGAACACATGTCGTACACGAATAAAAAAAATGTGTTTTGGTCCACACATGGAAAGATACAGTCCACACCAGAGTGATAGAAAACAGCAGAACGCTCAGCACGAGAAAAGGCAACTTGAGTTTCTTCAAGCCAGAGTAACTTGTCGGCGTCTATCGTCTCAAGCCAAAGTGCAGTTGAGCGTACGATGAAGCACCTGCGGAGAAAAACAAAGGTGGTTTAGTAAAGTAGTCTTATTTATTCAAAGCACACAACAGCTTCTTCTATACGTAAACACTACAATAAGATCAAATCCGTGCATGAGCGCTGTCCCTCCAGTGCACGTGACCCCACAGTGATGCACACGTTACCTGATGTCACGTTCCCCAGCCTCCTCTGCAGAGCCTCCAGTCTGGAGATGTAGTCGGTGAGCGCCCGGTCGGGGTCGTAGCTCTGCAGGTGGGAGCAGGTGAGAGCTCCGTGGTCTCCGGACAAGTGGAACCTGCACAGAACAGAAACAACAGCAGCCTCCTCCTCAGTAACAGGAACAAGTGGGACATGTCACCTCGAGTGTGAATCCAGAAAACCACATATTAATCCTGCTTTTGCTTAACCTTTCATTTTGAGGATTTTGTAAAAGTCAAAATATACTTTTAATGATAAAAGAGGGATGCTGATAGAAACGTACAGTTAATCAGTGCAGCAACGATCCATCAATAAATCAGCTGATCAACTAGAGGATTGTAATTTATAACATTGAAACATTTGCTTCTCTAATATCTTTAAATTGTTTTGACCTGATGTATTGTACTGGTCATTATTTAGGCATTTATTGATAATATTAGTAATTCCAATGTTAGTAGCAGCCTCTGTGTGTGTTGTACCTGTGGGGGGTGGAGGAGACAGCTGACCGGGGGGACTCTCGTCCACTTCTCCCTCTGCTGCTGCCGGAGACTCCTCCTGCGCTGCTCTTATCTCTGTACATGTCCACGCCGCCCGGATGGAGGAGATAAGGTGAATCTCTCGCCTCTGACCCTGAGAGAGAAAAGAGGGATAAGTTACTGAGCATCACTTCCAGGGGATTTTCTCCGATATGTAGATATAATAGAATGTTGAGTTTTGGTTACCTGACGTCTGACCTGTTCCATTCTTGTGCACGCTGCAGAGGGTCGTGGTGTTCATCCCCGTTGCTTTATGCCATCGCTTCACGAGGAAACGCATTCTGCATTAACAGAGAAAAACATTTAGTCTTTATTAAAATGGCAATACAAGTTTCCTCAGTTGTAAATCAATAAACCCAGAGCTCCAGCAGCCAACCTGGAGAGGGCGATAGAGACTCGGACGGCGGAGCGGAAGCGCGTCAGCCCTCGGCGCCGCTGACTGGAGGAATCCAGGCAGGAGAGCGACGGGCGGCCGCCCATCCTGGACAACAGCGCCAGCGTGGCGTCCTCACACTCCTGGAAGCCGCCCAGCAGTAACAGCAGGTATTTCTTCTGGTAGATCAGAGCTTTACGGAAGCTTTCGGACCTCAGGTACTTCCCATACATCCTCTACAAGCGGGAGACAGAAGAGAAGAGAAAAAAACAACCATCAACGTTGATCTGATCGGTGGATTTCTCAGAGCTACAGTTAAACAACTAAATCCTCTGATACAAGGTGACTTGAAGGGACTTATCAGCAGCTATTAGCCGACCTTCAGTGCAGCGTTGTCCGCCTCAGGTCCAGTTATCTCTCGCAGGGTGTCGCTCCTGATCTCTCCTCGAAGTCGGGCCACCTGCATCTGAGCCAGATTCAAAGCTTTCTCCAGACGAATCTTCTCTCGAGTCCAAGTCTCCCGCTCGTGGGACAGCAGCACACTGGCCGAGTCCATCTTAGACACTCCCCTCCGGCTGAGGGACTGCAGGAGGAAGTAGATTAATCAAAGAATCTTATTGTCTGGTATGATGTGTTAAAAACAACAATAAAGTGGATGCTTGAGTTGATATCTATCTAAACATACACAGTAAGGATGATATTTAAGATGTTTGTAAGATACATTATGTCCCTAGTAAGCAAAGTTCATTATTACTGTACATTATATAAGATTATTATAGAATCAAATGACAGAGAGTGTTTGGAGAACTATTTTTGAAGTCTCATGTCAGCACGTTTTTTTGTGTTTACTCACACTTTCTCCTGATCCCAGTCCAGTCTGCCTGTAACGTCGGAGCTCCTCCTCCAAGCGGAGCGTGTGGTTTCTCAGGTCGTTCTTCTCTTCGGTCAGACGACTTACAAAACCTGTCAGCTCGGCATTCTGCCTCAGCAGCCGCTCCGTCAGGGAGTTGGAGGAGCTGGAGGAGCCTCCTGCCAGCAGGGACACACTCTGAGGAGGGGGGGGGGGGGAATCACACAACAGATGTCAAATGTTTGGAAACATGAAACTGTTCATTCAGGAGGATAAACTCAGAAAGAGACAATTCAACAAATATTCAGTGTGTAGAATTCAAACCAAAGAAGGTTAAAAAGTTGACTGACCTCAGGGATGGAGGGTAGACCGGGGGATTGTTGCAGCATAGTTATGACCTCATCAACACTGGACTGCACCCAGGACAACTCTTCACTGTCGACCTCCGCAGTCAGCCTGTGGAGACAATGCACAAATCAGTAAACAGGCCACATAGGAAAAGGCTGGTACATCACAATGCATTCATGGATTCTGTTTGTTTATGCTTCATATAAACACCACACAACCCACACACAAGAGAGTCAGATTTAACTGTTACTATAGATATATTGATTGCAGCCACTTGAATTACCTGCCAGTTGTATTATTCGCCATGCTGCGGATCTTTGAGGAAACCAGATGGAGTTTTCCCACGATCTTGTCGACCGTGCGCCAAGGACCATGATGAGATCCGCTGGTGTGAGCTGATGGAGAGAGCTGCAGGTGGGGGGACGTATTCCCACCTTTCTGCTGGTACACCCAGTCTGTGGTGCGGTCGGGGGAATCTCTGTGGCCGTCTGCCTGCTGTTCAGATACAAACAATATGGATTTATTACTTCCTGAGTCACGATTCAGATGACAACAGGACTCTGTAAGAGGAGTCACTGAGATGTTAGGATTCTTACAGTGTGACTGTCAGCCTGCTGAGGTCCCCTCCCCTCCTTTTGTCTTCTCTGCTCTTCGACTCGGGTTATCCTCTCCTCCAGGCTCTCCTTCTCTTCTTCCAGGCTCTTCCTCTTCTCCATCTCTCTCTCCAGCTGCTCCTGGGTCTCTGACATTTGTGCTTCCAGGTTTTCCAGCTGGGCCCGAGCCTCCAGCAGCGTCTCCTGGTCCCTCCTCGACCTCTGACTCGCCAAATTCAGCTCTTCCTCTCTCCGCACCACCTCGAGCTTATGGGCCTCCACCTGATCGAGGAGATGCACAATCTGGAGAGGAACATTCAAGTTTTAAAAAGGAGTTAGACCTAACATGTGGTAACCCCTTAAATTATTTAAACCAGACATGGATCCAATTAAGATTAAAAAAATGTCAGTAGTACATCTACTGACTTGTAGAGAAAACGTGGAACATCCCACCTGTGTGTGTTTGTTATCCAGCTCCCTCTGCAGTCTCTCCAGCAGACTCCCTTCCTCCTCGACGCCGCTCCTGTCCTTCTCTACCCGCTCCTCATTGGAGGAGACGTTCTCGGAGGCGACACTTGTCCGCAGCTCCCTTTCTCTCCCGAGTGCGGTTCTCATCTCCAGGGCCTTGGCTCGCTCAGTGTCTAACTGGACCTGAAGCTCCTGGAGGCGTCTTTGGAGACTCAGACGCTCCTGCTCACCCTGCTGGGAGAGCTGGGACGAGGCCTGGCGCTCCTGGTTCAGGGTGAGGGTCATCTGGGCCACACGGCCCTTCTGCTCCTCCAGACTGAGATGGAGGTCCTAAATATAGAAATACCACTTCTTAAAGCAAGAATAAGAGAGGCTGAAGTAATGCTCACTAGATAATAAAATGTCCTAAAAGTCTTCCTGTGTAAATACTCCATTCGTACCTCCATCTCTTCCTTTTTACTCTCCTCAGTTCTTCCAGTGCGACATTTCTCCTTCTCCATGGCCCACTGCAAATCCCTGCTGCTCTTCCTCTCGTCTGTCAGCTGGTCACTGAGTGCGTCCACCTCGGCAGCTTTCTTCGATACCTCGGCCCTGTAGACAAAAGATAATTTGAATGAGAACTGAGCAAATGGATGCTTTATTCGTGTAGGATTTTGGATTTAATGAATAGTGGCCTTTCAAATGAAACAGATTTGATTGTAAGTGTCACTGCAGAGGACAATCTGCAAAACCTAATGATGAGGTACATAATAGTTTTGTTCAGCAAACATTATTATAAGTCACTGATTACTGAAATACCTTTGTCCTCATACATCTGTCATGTGAAGTATTTTTACCCCAACAGGTGTTTAAATATATCCGGGTGTGTAGGATTCAAACATCATGTCTCACCTGAGTGTGTCCAGCTCTTTGAGATGTTTGTGGTGGGTCTTGAGCGTTGTCTCCAGCTCCAGCTTCGTCTGGGACAGTTCAACCTTCAGCTCCTCCACCAGCAGCCTGTCCATCTCCACTGCTCCTCCTCCCGCTGCTCCTCCCTCTCCTCCTCCCTCTCCTCCTCCCGCTCCTCCTCCCACTCCTCCTCCCGCTCCTCCTCCCTGCCTCTGCTCCCTCATACTAACTTCAGCTGCCAAAGAAGCTGCAGGCCGGACACCTGAATGACAACAATAAACATCAGACATAGCATGTACAGAAATGTGGTATTTCATATTAAATAAATTATAAATTATACGAATTAAGAGATTTCTTTTCACCTTGATGGATTTGCTCTAATTGACCACGGAGCTGATGAATCTCAGAGATGAGACTCGTCCGCTCTGCAGTGTGGAGGGAACCCATGGCGTCTCTGTGGAGGGCGTCCTGCATCAGCATCCAAAAGACAAAACCCTCTGAGTTATGGACAGACTCAAATCATAACAGACGAGAAATGAGAGCTGAGGACCTGACTCTTTATCTTTTGATCTCTTGGATTAAAGCCAGAGGTTGAAATTATGTCACAACCATCAAGTATGGTTGATTTACATAAGTAGTATTAAAACTGTCATAGTTCACATACTTATTAACAATTTAGAGATTAGATTACCTAGAGCTGTGACAGTTACAAAACATGCTGTGCAGTTACAAACATTTTAAATTTTAACAGTAACTAAGGTATAAGGAGAATTCTTCTAGAGGTTATACTTGTCATGTCTAGTGTCCTCAGCTACATTAGTTAACTTCAATTTATGTCAAACAGTTGACACCTAGAAGACGTTTTAAAGACGTACTCCACTGATTCTTGTACCACACAAACATAAAGTTGGTCAAAATTTAAACGGAAGAGATCAGGATACAGGAGTTCTGACTTTAATTCCCTAGTTAGTATAAATCGTTTGACAAAAAACTGGATCGGACCTTTTACGTCAGCACATGTTTACAGCTGTTATCACTGACCTGTTCATTGAGCCTGTGCTCCAGCTGATTGAGGTGGATGATGGCGTCGCTGGTGTCCAGCAGGTCCAACTGGCTGTAGAGGATGTTCTTCAGGACACTTCGCTCCCTTACAAACACCTGCCTCACTGCGTCCAGGAGCTCGGCACGCCAGTCCACGCTGCCCGACGCCTGCAGAAAGGCAGAGACACAGACATCAACGCATGAGAACACAAAGAGAGGAAGACTCGTCCATTTGAAATGACAACTCGATTTCTGAATCATCCTTGTTGCTTTTAACTCTTTGGTTTCTGACTTGTTTGAGATTTGTTAAAACCTTGTAGTGTGTGAAGGCAAGTTTCCTATACCTGTGTTTCTCTGTGGGTCTGCATCTGAGTGATGAGGCCTTTGAGAGAATCCACGGTTGCTAGCAAATCATCCCTCTCCTTCATCCAGTCTTGGACGTTGCCCGGCTCGTCTCCAGGGAGCGGCATCTCCGACAGAGAGAGCACCTGCATCCCCTCCTGGTGAACCTCACGGAGCAACAACTAAAATAGACAAACACCACACAATTTAAGCAACACACCTTTAAGAAATCACAGAAACAAGAAGAAAATACATGGTTTCTCTACAAAACTTGGTTTAAAAGACCAACACATGTTTTCATCATTATCGTAACCAAACGCTGAGATGATTTTGAGTCTCTGGTCATTTTTAACAACTGTGAATGATAAATAAAGGTTTACAGGAGGGAAAGGTTTTTACTTTGATGCGGTCAGGCATTTGATCATCAGTTTCTCTCCTGGCGCCCTCTGGTGTTGTCCTGAACTCTTGGTGCAAACTCGGGAGGTCACATCCAGTCCGCTGGCTGTAGTCTGAACTGCTGTCTGCAAGTGTACAGCAAAAATAGCTTGAAACTAAATACTGAGAACAATCATCGACATCTGCTGAAGAAGATAACCTGAGGGGGCAGTGTTTCACCTGGATTTACATCTCACAGGTACATCATCATCACAGCATGACAATTATTATCACTGCTAATGGAAATGTGGAAAATCAACATGAGAGGTTTTCACAACTATTTTTAATTGATGATTTATTAAGAAAAAGTATAAAGAGCAAATCTTTTGGGGGGAAACTGTTCTAGTATAAAACTTAATCTTGAGATTTATCACCACAAAGACTAAGAACAGAAACACACTGGTGCTGAAACCAGCACAGCAGACTGCTTACTCAGGACTATGTGGTTTATAGCTCTCAGATTATTCATGTAAACTGTTTATCGAAGCAAAACTCCAAGACACAAAAGGGCACTGAAGAAAAATAAAAGCTTAATCACTGTCAGTTTCAGTGTATTTTTACACAAAGAAAATGAAAAGCAAAGTGAAGCACTAATGTGACCAGAGGAGGTACGAGTGAGTTGTATCTTACCACTGGTGTATCCATCTTTGAACTGGGGCACAGAACGCTCTTGTCTCAATGTTGGAGCCTGGAAATGACAAAATATGATTCAAATGATTTCTTCTTTGT
Source organism: Limanda limanda (assembly GCF_963576545.1). Lineage (NCBI taxonomy): Eukaryota > Metazoa > Chordata > Actinopteri > Pleuronectiformes > Pleuronectidae > Limanda > Limanda limanda. The sequence goes on along the minus strand of NC_083654.1, from coordinate 15,584,015 downwards.
ATTAGAGAGACAACTACAACATGTTTCTGCAGTCAAAGCTCAGATTTGATCAAACCCCTTCTCTCGTGTTTCCTTACCTCAGCAGAGCGTAGCTTGAGGATGACGGACTTCAGTGCTTTACACTCATCCTCCAGTGCATGTATGTCCCGCCGCAGGTTCTCGCTCTCCGTGATATGCCGAGCCTCCATGTCCAGGATTTCTGCAGCGTGGAGCTCCTGCATCTGCACGATCTTCTCCTGAAACTCGCCGATCACCTCCTCCATCTCCTCTTTAACGGCAGACGTGCTTTCCGCGCTGAAGTCCAACATTTGGAGAGGTTCGGTCTGAGTGAACGAGTCCGACACGGCCACATGTTGCTGTTCAGAGCTGCTGTTCGGCCGGGCGCCGTGAGATCTGTGGGAGGACTGGCTGGAACCAGCAGAGGTCTTCTTGGACAGAGATGGTTTATCTTTGACACTGCTTCCCTTACCAGCCGGCTGTTTGGCTCCCTTCCTCTTGGGCTGGGTGGTGGAGGAGGATGGAGCAGAGGACAGTGGCTGAGGAGACGGAGATGGAGATGGTGAAGGAGATGGAGAAGGAGGAACAGAGTCTGCCGTCTTCATCAGAGCTGTCTGTGCCTCCTTCAGCTCATCTCTGAGCCTTGAAACAGACATTTGACATATGTTCAGTTCATCCTGGAGTTTCTCATTCTGCTGCCTGTTCTGCTGGAGCTCCTCATTGAGCTTAGAAATAGACAGTTCACGGACTTGGAGCTCCTCCTGGAGTTTCTCATTCTGCTGGCTGTTCTGCTTGAGCTCCTCATTGAGCTTAGAAATAGACAGATCACGGACTTGGAGCTCCTCCTGGAGTTTCTCATTCTGCCTGTTCTGCTGGAACTCCTCTTTGAGCTTAGAAATAAACAGTTCACGGACTTGGAGCTCCTCCTGCAGTTTCTCATTCTGCTGGCTGTTCTGCTGGAACTCCTCTTTGAGCTTAGAAATAGACAGTTCACGGACTTGGAGCTCCTCCTGCAGTTTCTCATTCTGCTGGCTGTTCAGCTGGAGCTCCTCTTTGAGCTTAGAAATAGACAGTTCACGGACTTGGAGCTGCTCCTGGAGTTTGTCATTCTGCCTGTTCTGCTTGAGCTCCTCATTGAGCTTAGAAATAGAAAGTTCACGGACTTGGAGCTCCTCCTGGAGTTTCTCATTCTGCTGCCTGTTCTGCTGGAGCTCCTCATTGAGCTTAGAAATAGACAGTTCACGGACTTGGAGCTGCTCCTGCAGTTTCTCATTCTGTTGCCTGTCGCTGTTGAGCTCTTCTTTGGTGGAATCCAAATCTTTTATCAGCTGCTGGAGCTCCTCATTGAGCTTAGAAATAGACAGTTCACGGACTTGGAGTTCTTCCTGCAGCTTCTCATTCTGCTGCCTGTCGCTGTTGAGCTCTTCTTTGGTGGAATCCACATCTTTTATCAGCTGCTGGAGCTCCTCTTTGAGCTTAGAAATAGACAGTTCACGGACTTGAAGCTCTTCCTGTAGTTTCTCATTCTGCTGCCTGGAGCGGTTGAGCTCTTCTTTGGTGGAATCCACATCCTTAACCAGCTGCTGGAGCTCCTCTTTGAGCTTGGATATTGACAGTTCACGGACTTGAAGCTCTTCCTGTAGTTTCACATTCTGCTGGCTGGAGCTGTTGAGCTCCTCTTTGGTGGATGCCACGTCTTCTTTGACCTCCTGCAGCTCCTGTAGAAGCTCTGTCCTGTCAGATCCTTCTACAGATTTTACCTGGTGGATGGTTAAGCAGAGGATTGAATACAAAGAAATAAATATACACTGATAAATATTATAAACACACTAAAAAAAATATAAGCACACTGCATAAAATTTAAATGCAAAAAACAACAAAAAAGCTAAAACACTCATGTCTTACTTGGAAAAGTTCTCCTTTGAGGTGAGCAATGGTCATTTCCCGTTCCTTAAAAAAGAAATATGCATAAGTAAAATATGTCTACATTTATATTTGAATTATGCATACATATTGGTAGTTTCCACACTTAAAGTAATGAAAGAAGTATGATACTAAAGGCAGCAGCTAGTTATCTTAACTAAGCAGAGGCAGAAAAAACATCTTGCCACCTCTAAAATGTACACGTTTGATAAACCCATAGAGAAATTAGTGTAAATGTAAAGTTTATCAGTGAGATTTAAAAGAGCTGGATTTTGTTACCTTCATACAGAGCCTGGCCTCCTGTTGCCTTAGCTATGCTAAGCTAACTGGCTGATGACTTCAGAAACATACTTCAAAATTAGTTTTTGCACCAACAAGGTCTTTACACATGGATTTCACAGAACCAAAGACAGAGTTTAACTGTGTCCAGCTGCCTCTGTACCTGCAGCAGTTCCTGCAGCTTCTCCAAACTCTCCTGGCAGCTGTTCAGCTCCTCTTTGGCAGCTGCTGCCTCCTCTTGAGCTTCCATGAGTTCCTCTTGAAGCTTGACTTGCCCACTGTCACTAGATGATACCTAAAGTGACCAGGTTGTCTTATTAGAAAACACTAGTAGAAAGTAGGCCCGTTTGCTTCTGAGAAAATATTGGTTTATAAAAAATGTACCTTACCTTTTGAAGTTGTTCCTGTACTCTCTCTAATGTTGCAGTTTTTTCCTTGGGAGAAAAGCAGATGATTGTCACAAACATCCCTTATCTTCAGAGTTAGTACAAACACAGATGAGCTGTTTGATGTGACATACCTGGAGCTCCTCCTGGAGTCTGCTGCTGCTCTTGTTGTAGCTGTCGAGCTGCTGCTTGGTGGCCGAGGTCTCATCTTTAACCTCCTGCAACTCCTGAACAAGTCCTGACACTGATGGCTTGGAAACAGCAGAGGAGACCTGAGAAAAATATCACAAAGATCCAAACCTATCAGAGCTGAACTCAACAATTCACCGTCTGATACTTAATCAAGATAATACACAGGGGTTTTGTTGGTTCACCAATAATTTGAGTGCAGGGAAAACTTAAAAAATGTGCTCTCCTATATAAAGTACCAAGTATAATCGCTCTATTTCTTTTTTCTATGGTAAAGAAGAAAACAGAAACCATCTTCAACAACTTCTTAAGGCTGCCCAAAATCCAAAGCTATTTTCGAACTTATTGGCTGAACTCTTACCTCCACAGCCGGTGAAGACCTCTGGTGTGTGCTGGCCTTCATCTGACCCAGCAGGTCCATGAGCACGGCCAGCCTCTTCTCGTACTCCAGCACCTCCTCCTCAGAGCTGGAGAGCAGCTGCTTCTGGAGCTCCTGGTCTTTCTGCATCCCATTCAGTCCCACCTCCAGCTCCATAAGTTTCTGGGTCAGATGCACCACCTTCCCGGTGGAAACGTGTCTCCCTTGGCCCAGTCCGCTGAAACCCATTTTGGGAATACCAAAGTCACCAAAGTCAAGAACATGGGGATCGTCATCGGGCTTCACACGTGTCTCTGTTCGTCTCTGCATGTCCTGGTTTTCTTTGGATCCCTGGTGCTGCTGCTGGAAGGCCTCCAGGGTGGCTTGGCTCACCAGCGCTGAAGCCATTTTCTCCCTCAGATTTCCCTCCAGGTTAGAAACCCTCTGCTGGAGACCATCTGCATCGCTTTGAGTCTGCCCCACAAGGAGGCGACTGCGGCTTAACTCAGAGTCTTTTTCGACAACCATGTCCTCCAGCTCCCGGATACGTAGCCCCAACTCCTCCACCCTGGACGTTGCACTCTGCTCCAGAGCTTGAACTTGGGCCTGCATGACGAGGAGACCTGCAGTTTTCTCTCTCAGAAGTTCTTCAAACTCGCCCTCTGAACTACCCAGTTTTTCTGCTTCATCCAAAGCGTCCGTGCTCTCTTTAAAACACAGATATGTCTTCTTCAGTTTAATGTGCTCCGTTTTCAGCGTGTCCAGCTCGTTGGTGGTCAGGTCCATTCTCTGCTTCATTTCATCATAGTCCTCTTGAGCAGGCCCCCACGTGCCACTCTCTGCCTCACCCTCGTCTTCCTCTGCAGCCTGTTTTTGCTCAATATTGGCCAGTTCCTCCTGAAGTTTTTCTATGACTGCATTCAGTTGGTCAAGCTCCTCTTCATTATTCCTCTTCTGACGCTGTTGTTCACTACGCAGGCATTCCACCTGGGACTCCAGGTCTTTTAGCAGCTCATCCCTCGCATCAATCTCCTACAGAGTAGAACATCAAGATTATAAAACCATAAAAACACCTGATGTGAGGAGTCCATGGTGATACCGCTACATGATGAAACCTCTGAGTCCCTGCAGTGCTGAGAAAGATTTGTTTGGCCATAGATTCAAATAATTTCAATTAATATTTCTTTAGTTTGTCAGTGCTCTACAGAGACTCAGGGGTTTAATAAGCCACCTCAGATGAGCAAATGATCACCTCACAACAAATGATGGTTTTGTGGAGTTACTTACCAAAACAAAACAAGCACAAAATAACCCAACAGCAAAAACCGGGGGTGGAAAATAAAAGTGAACAGAAAACCAGGGAACACACACACTGATGCACTAGCACGGGGCTATGCGTATTCGAAATAGACTTTGGTTCTATTTCATATACGCATATTATGTTACCTTGTTATCAGAAGCTGTTTCCGTGTGTTGAAGCTTAGTGATCTGTTCATTAAGAAGTGCTATTTGCCTGTCCTTCTCCTCCATCACCTTCAAAAGTCAGAGATTATAATGCGATGGCTATTAATAAAACACGTCCATCAAGAGTCAGCCAAGTGGTGGTGGACTACTGAAAGTCCAAAAACTCATTCAAAGCAGAAATATGTGGCAGGGGCGTTCTTAAATCTTGCAAGGTATAAAAAATCCTGAAAATTGTGCAGATTAAAATTAGCAGCAGGGAGAATTTCTTTAAAAAGATCAGAAAACTCACCCACTGCACAAGAATTATTTTGTGGGCAAAAACTATGATAGCTATTATATATAAAAACAGTTACCAGTGATTTCCCTTTTGCTCTTTAGTAGAACAGTTTGTAAACATTAGGTCACACATTAAAAGTTTACACATCACTTGTTTAATACAGTTAATATACTCTGAAAGTGTAATCCACTGTCATTTAACATCCAGACTTCCCTTGTTGTCCAAAGATGTAAAGCTGTCGCAGTTTGTTTACCTGGATCAAGCTGTCCCTTGTTTCTAGATAGTCCTGCTGGCTGCTGATCTCCTTGCTCTGGATCTCCAACTGCATTTGAAACTGCTGCACCTCCTCGCTCTTGTTCTCCAGCTCCTCTCTGAACTGTTCCAGCTGCTCCTCCAGGTTACAGATCTGAGGCAACAGGGCAAACAAGATAAGTTTGTTTGAAGAGACGCAACATGCACCTAAATATCCTTACAGATATTATCAGCATATTTTTGTTCAATACTAAATATTAACTATTCCTAATCTTACATATAAAAGGTAGTTAAGTAGTCTAATATCAGTTTTTGCAGCGTTTAATAATGATCCAAATGTCATATGCATTAACATAAAGAACACTTGCGAGATTGTTGCAACTTTTCTCAATCTTTTTCTCATCCAACACAAATATGTTGAATATTTTTATTGTGTTTATAGATTATTTTATGCATGTTTCAGTGTATAAAATAGGAGCAATTCAGGTATAGAGGATTAAAGATATGTTGTTGTTGTTTGTTATGTATATCCTCATAATATAAACCTTCACTATCGAAGATATAATAATGCATATATAGACTCGTATTTAATTAAAACAAATCCTCAAATCACAAACTGAACGTCACAGAAACCTCTTTCTCTTTGCGCTCCAGAGCTTCTCTCTCCGTCTGTAACTGAGCCTCCAGTGTTGGCTGTTTGGTCTCAGTGATTGATGCATGCTGTATCTTTTGTTCCTCCTGCAACGCACACACATAAAAGAAAGTATTTAGCTCAGTGGTTGTTTACGACATCCATGGAAAGACATGAAGAAGCAAAGTCTTGTAATAGAACAGATTTCTGAAGGAAGCGACAGATGCTTTGACATATAAACGCTGTATCGCGCCAAAAGCACTTAATTTGCAATTTGTCAACTGAGCAAACGGGAAAATTACCTACACTACTCCTCCTTCACTCACCACAGCCCTCCTCCGACACTGGGGGCAATCTGGACAGTTTATAGCCACGGCTCAGTGTCAGCATCACTAACAGCAAACTGCCGAGATGGCTGAAGTGCACCCACCCACATATTGTTCTCCTTCTGTTAACATCCCGTCCCTCCTCCCATTACTCCACTAGCTGTCATCTTATCTAAACGCTCTCTCACACCCCATCAGCCAAGCTTCACGCGCTATTGTTCAGGTTTTTCTCTCTTGCAGTGTCTGTCCCCCCCCTCCCGTTCCTTACCTTCTCCAGGGAATCAGCGCTGGACAGCAGGGCCTGCTCCAGCTCGCGGATGCGGCTCTCCAGCTTGTCAATCTCTTCGTCGCGCTCTCCTAACTCACGACGCATCTGCTCCGAGCTGAGCAGCAGCTCACTGCACCAATCCGCCTTCTCCTTCAGCTGGGAGGTCAGCTGGTCCACCTGGTAGTGAGAGGAAGAGAGATAGGGAGGAGGGGAGAGGGAGAGAGAGGAAGGGGGGGGTCTTTTAATGAGATTCGTTCACAGACGCCACTCGCCACAGCATAGCTGAAACATGTACAGCTAGCTGGGAGGTCAGCTGATCCACCTGAGAAAGGAGGGGGCTAGGAGAAAAAAGAGTTGCAGGGACAGAGGGGAGAGAGAGATTTCATTCAGGGGGACACAAACAGAGCCAAACAATAACCAGGAGGATGCTGGCAGGTAACTGATCCACCTGTGAGACGGCAAAACAGCAGCAGATCAATGAGCGGGAGCAACAGGACGAGGAAGGGTTTGTTGAGGATGAACTGGGAAATGAAAATGATCCAGAATGTCCTTATTCTAGAAACAGTATCTACTTTCACAAACATTCCACTGCTTGATTAAACAAGAAAATTACGTTTCTTCATCAAAGACAGATTTTTTTAAGGATCTGAAATCCGAGTTACAATTCAGATCAAGAAGATAGACTGCAGTAAGGCTGATGAAATGCATCCTTTCACTGGCAGCTCTTCATCAAATATTAATATATATTGAGTGTAGTACAGACTGTTCATCAGAGCACTTGAGCCCAGAATGGGTTTTATATTTTTGGAAGCTTGACTTCACTAGAATTAGGATGAAATGCAGTCAACTCAAGTGTCTTTTTCGACAACACTTCCTGCACGATTTTCAGAAAAAAACCTGGCGAGACAGATTTTTTGATTTTCCTGCATAGATGTGTTTAAGAAATGATTTTAAAGCATCAAAGTGACACTAATACCTCTATATAAGCTCAGCTTACAACGTTAAAGCAAAGCCACTTGGCTCGTTTTACGGTGAGGTTATTTTACTTATTCCATTCACATTTTGTAAACCTAATTTGTTTTAACTGTTTTGCTGATGGGGACATTTAAAGGGATGGATCAGAATGAGACAGGGCTTTGTTGTGACGTTCAGACATTTCAAAAAGAAGTAAAACTGTAATGCAAATCCAAACAGAGGGAGCTGAGAGAAACGGGGGGTGACAGAGACGGAGAGGGTCATTAATTGCTACAGGGTCGGGCAGGATCACTTAAGATGCACTAATTGCTCTCTGGGGGAGACTTGACTCTACATGAAGCTAGAAGCAATACCTTAAAGGTTACTCCATCCACCTGCAAAAGTCACGAGGGAGAAAAGGCAGCAGCACAAAGGATCAGAGGAGGAAGATTTCAAGGGCAAAATGGCAAAAGGGAAGGAAAAAGCACTTAGTGAGGAAAGTGTGGCACAAGTCTCTGGATATGATAAAAGTGGTAAAGTTGAAGCAGAAGTGCGACAGGGTAATAATATGAAAATATGCAACAAACACAGAGGACCCAGAGCATTACCCAAAGACAAAACAGGAAAACTGAAGATAATAGAAATTGTGGGAAAGTGTTTTGAAATGTAAAATACACTGAGAGCCAATATCCCAGAAAAGTCAATTTTATAAAGCAGACTCTGCTCCTTCATATTATCTATAGGAAAACGTTTTGAATTTCTTGGTTTTCGTGTCTTATTGCTTCTTTTTAATTACAAATAAGGTGTCAATTATAAACTGGTCACAAACGTTAACATGCAAAACACTTTGTGGTGTGAAAAGATTCAATCTTCAAATGCGCTGCAGCTCCATGAGATGACAGTGTTGATGAGAGAGGGGACTAGATGGTGTTCGGATAAAGAAAAATTAGTAGCAGAAAAGCAAAAGCACCTCAGGCAGAGAAAATACACAAGGATGAAACAGTAACTGTCACGAATGAGTCGGATACAATTTCCTCATGTGGCAATACTGAAGTCTTAAAATGTGTGAACCAAGCTTTAAACTTTTGATCATAAATAGTTGGGGACTATAAAAGCAACTAATAAAACAATTAAATCAAATATCTTACAACACTAAAGAACACAAGCTAACTTGGGTTTATTACCACAAATCAGCCCTTTCACATCATGTGATATTATAAAAATATTGCGGCGCTTTAACCAAAGTTATTTGAATACCTCCTGTGAACTGTCACCATGACCCTGACATGAGTTTTCACTTCTGAAACCTGACATCATGGGTCACATTACACATCATGTTATTGTCCTTCTGTCAGAATTCACATGATACAGATACACAATTTCTGACAAACTCTTGTATTTGAGTGAAAGCTGAAAAAGTGCAGTGACTAACATTAGCACCCCCAGCGTATTGTGTATTTGAGGATCATTGCAAATAAAATCACTATTACGCAACTTTCAAAAGATCGCAAGGACAAACATTGACCTCACTTATTCACCTGCGTAACTCTCACACTGTTTGGTATCATTTTCCAAACAGCACAAGTAATTCTACCAGCTCTTTTGTGGACTCTGAGCTTAGTGTTGTAGCCACAACAATGAACATCTCTATTACTGCCTGGTCCACAGAGAACAGAGCTTTCTCCCGTTACCTCTCGGTTTCTTTGCTCAGAGCCTGTCTGAAGCTTCTGTGGACTCTTCATCTGCTCCTCCAGTTTCTGGATCTCCTGCTGGAAGAAATCCCTCTCGTGTTCTCGGTCCACAGCTTGTTCCTGGACACAAAAATAAGGAAATAAAAAATATGAGAAATAGACAGATATTAAAACAGATATTCAACAAAGACGACAGGAAAGCAGGGTTACTTTTCATTGTCACTTACATCGAGGAACCTCCTGTTCTTCTCCAGCTGTTTCTCCAGAGCTTGGATCTGTTGCTGCAGGTCTCCGCTCTCGGTCATCTGTGTTTGCTCCAGCTCTATCACCCTGTTGACCTGTTCCTCCAGCTCGGCCTCCAGCTGCTTCACCTGCTTCAGGAGGCCTGTGTTCTCCTTCTCTGCCTGACGCTGGACCTCCACCTTTTCTTTCATCAGCTTCTCGGTCTCCTCCAGCAGGTCTACAGGGGGACGGAGAGGGGGAGAGGTTAGGCATCACTGCCTGACACCTGGAGGTGGTTGACGTGAGGGATTTAGTCATTCAGGTTTGATTTCAGTGATGAGCAGGATGCTGAGATGGATCTGAAGAGTCTGACGTCTGTGCGCCTGGTAAATTACAATTGATGCTGATTTTGCTCTTTGCAATGTTGATCATTTTGCACCACTGTGGATTTCAGAGAATTAGATCAAACTGTCTTTTCAAACAGCATTTTATTCCCTCCGCCAAAGATGTTATGTTTTTGTCTGCATTTGTTTGTTTGTTTTACTGTTACTTGGCAACATTACACAAGAAATCATATAAAAGGAATTTTTTTCAATCTCTATAACATAGCGAGAAAGGATGTTTTTTCCCCCAAGATTTTTCAGAGAACAATTCATCGATTTTGATGAAAAAGTATCAGGCATGTTTAATGGACTGATATTGATGTGATTGTGAAATGTGTTGCTGATTCAAATAAATCTAGTGAATTTAAATTTGGTTTCATGAGGGCAATGTTGGACCTTGGCGGAGGTATAAACTCTTCTAGTTTCTAGTGGTCTCATTTCTTATGTTAACGCTGCAGAATGTATTTCTTTCTATTCACTAATTTATGTATTTATTCTTCTAGTATCTAATGCCCTTCTGGTTTCATATATTGAGGTTAATTTTCCTCCACTCCATACGGAAATAATGGCGAACATCAGACTCTTCTAACATCTCAGTCAGCTTCGCGACATAATGCCCTGTTACCAAACATGAACACCCATCATGGCGCCTCTTTACCCTTCTGCCGACACCAGTGAACAACCCCCACCGGTTCACCCAGGATCAAACCCCACAGGATTAGTGCAAAAGTGACAAGGTGAGAGAGTGCGGATGACACAGAGATCAAGCACATGGACAGTCCAGACATAGCAGTACCCATGCCCAATAAGCGTTTACAGGCAGGGGGAGAGGGACTTCCTGAACCGCCAACCATCTCACTCAAAGAAATGCTGTAAACACAGCATGCACACATCTACATCAAAATAAACATAAACCATTAAAAAACACAGAGTGAAGATGGTTGACAATTAGGAAATCGTGACTACAATTATATGTCTGAAGATTACTTTAATTTAAACATGCTAATATGAGTGCTAGCATTGACTCCAAGACATTAAGAACGACAGACCAGGACAAAATCAATGAAAATGAAAAGCCAAAGCGAAGGTTAGTGATTGAACGGAGTGAATTGTGAGCCCAAAGCAAGCAAGCTCCAAGCTTTTATTTATTTTCTGTTGGTGAGTTGCTGGATTAGGGTTAAACAGATGAATACTGTCACTCAGCTACAGTAGACAAATTAAAAGAACATATAGACATGAGCGAGCCATGCTCAAAGTGGACACACCTGCTTCAGGTGCTGCAACCATTGCAGCTTCAACTAGGCCTACGGGAGGATAAGAAAGCACAGGAGTTTAACATGCTCTGGTTTTTGTCATGAACAGGAGAAAGAAAGGTGGAGATAGTCTGGCAGTGCGTTTTTCTGTCTGCCAGTTGTAGGTTAATGCTGCAGAAAGGATGTCGTGAAAGGAAAAGCTTTTGGAAACAGCCCCTTTTGGTCTCCAAACTCAGATAGAGAATACTCACCACTTTAACAGTGAAACCCATGGGAAACCTTTTTGATCATATATAATGTAAAATGAGCAGATGCAGTTATCGAACTTGATGTTTCTGGAAATACCTGTAAATTTATGACCAGTGTCACAAAAAAGTGTTACAGCAACGTAGATAAGCCCAAAGGTGTTGACTTGACAAAAATATAATTATTTTATTGACTATTTGACCCTTGGTCTTTACACCTGACACTGACTATACCACCCGACCACTCACGCTCTTACATGTATTAAATCACTTTCATTAGGTTGCAGCAACATGTGAACTACAGAGGAAATCAATATGAGGGCTGTGCACCTTTAAATCAGTCTAAGATATAAGTATAAAGGTAGATAAAGGAATTGCTTACTGTCAATATAATGAACCGTGTAAAGAGTAGCAGTTTAAAAAACAATTAAAAACAATGATTAAAACCACTCTATGACATGCAGCTGACTCTGGGTTAATGATTTATGTCAAATCAAGCTTTAACGAGTAATTTAAAGTTTTTGTGTCAGTTTATGAGACAAACGTTTGACTTTCGTTGCAATACAATACTGCGAAACAAACTGGAACTGGAAACTTGAGCCCTGATGAAATAGAGTAGAAAATCTTAGGAGAGAGATGAAATCTTATATAACCGGTCATAATTTACTCAGTTTTTTTTTTTTTCTAGACATAAATTTTTTTACAATTAATTGTTCAGAACAAGCTGAATATACTGATTTCCGCATATTTTCCTGTCTACAAGTAGTGTAGGTTATTCTCATCTTCGTCGAGGGAGTTCTGGAATACGTACAAAGCTCACGGGGACCGGCGTTCTCCCTCATAGCGTCCTGTTGCCGTGACAGCAGCTCCCGCTCCTCCTGCATCTGAAGCCTCTCCTGCTCCAACTCCTGCAGCCGGCTACTTGTAACCTGCAGGGAAAAATCATATCCAGTTATGACGTGGATTATATTAAAATATTTGTTTTGTTACTTAATGGATAAGGCTGGGTTGTCTGTACCCTGCGGTGCATTTGCTGCACTAATGGCATCACCATCAACGGGATGCAGTATGTAGGACTGCCTCAAAATCAACTTCAGTACCCAAGAGATTTACATGAGATTTCAATGGACAACAATGAATATCCATAGAACAGACGGGAAAGAAATCTATATATTGCACTTCGGCTACACAGAAAATATTTGTTAGTGTGATCAACCTATTGTTGGTTATGAATATATGCGTTAAAATGTGTGGATATCTGATCCGAGCCTGAGGTCAGACCGGGTGTAGACAAAATATTTGAAATAATATTCAGGTCAGGTTTGGTCACGTTGGCTTTTTAAACTTAATGCGCCTGTAATTGGGGAAAAATGCATCTAGCTCACGTCAGGTTATGACACAAATAAACAAAAAGCCTGTCGGTTCTGCTCAGGCTTGGTTAATTTTCTCTTCGGCTTAAAATGGCCGGGGAATTATGGCCCAAGCCTCACTTTAATATATGTGTTCATGCATATATATGATAAAGAGAATCACACTACTTTAATGCCTCACATTTTATTCTATATGTACATATTTTTAGTTTTTCCTTCTGGCAGATTAAATTCAACCTGAAGTTACTGTGCTTACGCGTGACTCACAACTCTGTCTCTGTAGAGGCAAAACACAAACATATACTTTCAACGTGGTCGAGTGACATGCTGCCTCACAGAAAGGTTATCCTCCTTCATCCTCACCTGCAGCTCTTGCTCAAGGTTCATTTGCAGCTCTGCCTTCTGACGCAACTGCTCCTCCAACGCAGCCCGTTCGCCCGTGTACCCATCAATTACACCTGATTGTGGACAGTGTGGGAGAGAAGGAATCAATCAGCAGAAAAACACAGCGAAATTAGCTTGAGCCCTGTTGTCAAGGTTCAGTCGCACGCACACACACATAAGGCTGCCGTCCAGATGAATGAGCACTTAACAGTGGGAGACAAAATCCAAGGTTACCAACACAACACAAAAGCAAACGAAAACACACAACAAAGCAACGTGCACAACCACGCATTCAAAGGCAGAGACGGATACAAGTGAGCACGTCTGACCCATTTAGCTCGACATGAAGAACAAGCAGTAAACACAATGCAAAGCTCTATGATTACTGTCACAGGTCAGCAAGCATTAGGCACCATGGTATTTAGTTCATGAATACAGGGGAGGATGTAGGAAAACAATTACAGACCAGTCAAAGACCATTCATTAATTTACTGTGATTACAATTTTTGTGTAGAACGAGGCCAAATCTAAATATTTCAGATTTTGTGTATAATTTTGTGTGGACAAAGAGCTCTTTATCTTTATCTGAAGCTGAGAGAGACAGAAGGTAAATGTCACCTGTGTTGTCATTTGATTTCAGAAATGTCAGCAGGAACCTAAGCTGTGTGTAAAGTTTGCCTAAGGAGGGATACCTCAAACGGATGCACATTATTACTCCCTAAAAAAACACTGTCCACCAAAGACACAGAGTTCTCCCGAAAAATCTGCACAACAACTTCATCATGACATTGCAGCCATCTGACTAATCTCAATCTCGTCCCATTTCAATGACGTATCAAATCAGCCTGTGAAGAAGATATTCTTTCCAGGTTGAGTCCGTCACTTAACTCAAAACCAGTTTGAATAGGCCACACCCTGAGCTTTTACCTACGTGGATCCATCCACTTGCTGTACCAGGTGTCCATGAGACAACAGATTTCAAGCACTCCTTCACAGTTTATAAAGAAGAAGCATGCCACGTAGGCAGATGCGGAAAACAATCGGTTAGAGAAAAAAATGCTCTGTGACTCAGAACCCGGGGGGTGGAATCTATTCTCTCTTGGAGTAACAACTATAAGTGAGTCGACAGAAAAATTATTGGCAGCTATTGTGAAAATTGTGTGATTGCTTCAGTCTTCTTTCGGAACAAAATATTAAATATCTTAAAATTTACTAAAATGAATGGATTTGCTGCTTTTCTTCGACAATAAATCAAAAATGTTTAGCTTTCGTACAAAACAAGCTTTGGGATATTGTCAACACAGCTGCTGCCTACAGCCTTATTATCTATAATGCTCTTCCACAGAGGTCACATGATGGCAAATATTTGCTATTCTCTGGCACCTTATGACCATAAACAAACATGGTAACAGGATCCTACAAATGTTAAAGACACTGAGAGATTAGAAGTTGTTATAAACTCACCATCGTTTAGTGTCACGAGGCCAGAGTGTGGGACATGAATGCTGTACTATACTCTTAGTGAATTGAGTAAAGAGTGAATGTGGTTGTAACAGTTGACCCTCATGGACCAGCTGTCTCTGACAAGGATGGTACAGGCGCCCTGCCCTCCCGTCCCACAAGACTCTGTTGCTGCACTTAAAACGTTCTCAGTTGTAAAATAAACACAGACGTCGGACTGAGGTTTCTGTGCTGAAGATTTTTCTTACCGTTTCATCCATACGCATTCATTTAGCTGTCGATATAATCAAATGTGTTCAAACACAAACAAGAAACAGACTCGCAAACGCTAATTAGCATTTGTCGATTTCTCAGCACAGATGGTCTCACACTCCTTTACACTTCCACTCCAACAGCTGATCCCCTCACTCCCAGTAACAACCCCCACCTCCAAACCCATGCACACATGTGTTTTCACCTCAGTGCCTTCTGCTCTCTAATGCAGCTCTGTTTTCTGTAATCATTAATTGATCGCCCGCAAAAATCCATGGAGACTGTGAGAGAAACTGTATTTCTTGAAGACTGGTGTGAGGAAAACATCTTTAAGGTGGCTTCACATTTAAGTCAGATTCTGTGACGACCTCCCAATAAATGTGATAAACATTTAAATCAAACTAAGATATAACTGAAATCATTTCACGCTGATCCTATTTTGTATAAAAAAATCCCAAATACACAAACTCTGTTAAAAACACTCACCCTCTGCGCGGTGAAGCTCCAGAGCCAGCTGCTCCCGTGCGCGGGACTCCTCGGAGACCCTCTCCTGCAGCTCCTCCTGCTTCTGGATCAGCTCGCTCATCTCCTGGTTGTGGCGGAAGGACTCCCGCATCAGCTCGGTCTGGGTTATCCGGGCATGTTCAACCTGAGGAGGGGGAAAGGAAAGACTCGTTTAATCTCAGTAAGCATAAAGGTTTTTAATGTTAGATCTTTGTCCCAAAGGAGCACTCCACCAATTTTACGCATGGAGATCAGTTTACCTGTCATAGAAAGAACTACTCAGCTGGAGAAATAAGTTTCGGCTGATAGCGTCAGAGTTATATTGGTTTAGAAAGAGTTAGAAAGAGTTAAGGAGCCAGAAAGGATCATTAAAGTTCTGACGATGGAGTGACATGTAAAAATCACTGGATCAACCCTCAGCAAACAACACATCTATTTATCATGTGAAAGGGACACTTATGACATCCACCGTCAGTAGTGATACTGAAAAATAAACCTGCACTTACCACACTCATTTCATGGGAGAAGGGAAAGACAGATAAACTGTCATTTGATCATGTGATTATATGACAGGTTTGACACTATCTCTTGTCAATGTCTATTTTAACATTTTCATACTGATGACAATATATGAGGATATGAGAAAATACTTAGTTTTATGACGTTTTAATTTGCAGCCAGAGAGCAAGTCAATAGATCAATGTATAAGCAAGTTTTTTATTAAACTGACTGAGAAAAGCATTTTGTTGTCACCTTTAAAAATGAAAGGTCTGCGAACGGCGTGAGAACACAGTTCACTGTCTCATAATGTGAAAACAACATACATGCTGCTGCACAAAAAAGGCAACATGTACAAAAGTCAGAAGCAAAATGAGGCGATGTGTAAACGTGACAGAGACCCACTGACACTATGACATCACTTCTTGTCAGGTCACAGAGGGCAGTGAAATCATTACGACGCAATAAACCGCCAGCATGTTCGCATTCGTTTCATATTTACTTTCCATAGATTTCCATCTACCTGAGCAAAGGTCTTGTAATGTTACGGGAAGCAGGAAGAAGCAAAGTGACTGTACCACATAGAACTCATTTTTTCATTTACTTATTGAAAGGCAGCACAGAGAGCTGCTTGTTTTGTGCTTAGAACTGCATCACATCTGCATGTGTGGACCTGAACTAAATAAAACAGGCTGAGAGAAAATGTGCCCATAAGAAATTAATCAGCTACATGTCCTACATCCATCTGAGGCTGTTTCAAATTGCACAAACCTACTCTGTATGTGTAATTTAAAAAGCTGTACAGTTGTGGGTTGAAGGTGTAAAACTTACTGTATAAGGAGGAGTAGGCAGGGAGATTTTGGAGATAACTTTAAGCAAGTGACCATTAGTCCTGTGATTGATGTGCGAGATCTTTGTCTGAACCAACACAGCATTTTTCTCGTTCAAGATGCTGCAAAGTGGGAAAGGTCGGGGAAGGGGTATACGAGATTCCACCTCGTACACATCCTGATCCTCCCCCTCCACCCACGTGCTGTTCTGCATGCTCGAATTCCAGTAAGCGCGGTGGGAGTCCATGGTAAAGGATGGATGCGTGAAGGGAGAACTTCCAACCTCGTTCTGTTACGTTGGCGCTCTTTTCCTGGATTCATCAAAAGATGTCTCAACTCGCCACGATCCGTCAGGCTGGGCTGCGCTGCCGCAAATGAGAATGAAGTCCAGTGGGGAGAGAAGGTGGTGGATAGCTCCAAGCAACAGTTTCTATGTTTGCCACACACCAGAAGAGTAAACAACATTGGGATAGGGTGACATTCACGTCATCTTGATCACATGCTGCCTGGTAGAGGTAGAACGAGTTCCAGGTACACATTGAGACAGATAATCCTCGGACAGCGGCGAAAGTTTTACAAAAAGTGTCATCCTCGGCAGCAGGTGTATTCCACAGTTTGGTCCGACAGCTTAAAGGGAATTCCTGAACATGACAGCACAAGGTATGTCAACCCAAAGGCAAGCATTTCTCCTACTTGTGTCCTCTTTGAAAAGCTCCAGTCGTCTCTGTGTTAATTCTGACCTTCTTTCTTCACAATATGATGCCGCTCCGTAAAGCTCCCGCTCCCACGTCAGCTCCAGCTCTCTCGCTCTCTCTCTCTCTCGCTCTCTCTCTCTCTCTCTCTCTCTGGAGATTCTTTAACAATACTATGCCACCGTAGCAACCCCGACCTGCAGGGAAGCCTCCCAGGGGCCCCTTTTAATTGTTTGGTCCAAGCGGCAGCCAGCCGAGGGTGAAATGACAGCGTGCGGATGTAAAGTCGTTCAGTCTTCTTACTTCCTTCGTAGGACTGTCATTCCCTCTCTCTGCACATGCTCGGTGCTCACAACATAGTATTACTCACTGATGCCGGATAGGTCTCCTGTCAGGCGCGGTTTACTTACCCCAGGCGGGCTACAGTCACTCTGTTAAACTCACTTTGCCTCTGTCCACTCATGTGGTTTAAATATAAAAGATTAAATCCTAGACTTCCAGGTTAGTTTTCCCCGATCTGAGTGGAGGATTTTTTTCTTTCACTTCCTACACGGATCGCTCACAGCAGGATACTGTTCAGCAAAAGTGGGAGGGAAGCAGGCGTGGCTTCAATCCTGACTGCCAGTGGAGCAGGTAGATTTGCAAATAGATCTCCCGCACACACTCCTTATAGGCACAAATAACCACAGACAACACACACCCTTTTCACAAAATGTTGCCAAACTTGATTCCCTCCCTATACGCAGACACAAAAAGAAGCAATTAAGTCGCTCTGACATTCAGCCTCTAGGTCCCACCTACTGTCTCTGTTTGACATGTCAACAGTCATACTATTTCCATGTCTCACTGAGGCGTCTCACCGGCAGATAAAGGGAGGGGAGCAATGAGCTAACACAAACACCTTTCCCGAGCAAATCATTTACAGCAGTAGTTTAACGCTTAAGACACTTAACATTCCTGACCGGCTTGTTACATCAATCTTTCTCTCACGACGCTGCTTCACAGACATGATGAACCCGGCTCCGCTCACTGAAAGATTAATGTGTACGGGATCAATAGCAGCAGGAAAATCATTGAGCAAACCATTAGAGGCTTTGTTGATTACAAGTTTATTGTGCTGTTAATTGTGTGTAGTTGGAAGAGTTGGAAACTGCGAGTGGGGGTTTACTGGAGCTGCAAGCAACTGTCATCTTAATTTTGTTATTTATCTGCTGCTTATTGTGTGTGTCGTGTGTAATCTATTATTATAAAAAAGATGAGCACAAATTTCCCAGAATCCTTGTTGTCATATGTATATAAAAAGGTCTTGTTTTGTTTAACTAGCATTTCAGAACTCAAAGATATCCTGTTCGTGATACGTTTATTTTAGAAGACCTTTTTTCATTCAGAGGTTGGAGAACATTTTCTGGCATTTAATTTAATTTAAAACCTACTTAAACAATGAATCAATTATCAAAATTATTGCTGATATATCAATGTATTATTTAAGCTTATGTACATGTCGCAATCTTACATAATTAATATATTGTGGTGATAACGTTCTATGGCGTGGGGATGGGCGGTGGAACAACTATGCTGGGATGCCTGACCTGAAATTTCTTTCAAGCTATTTTTAGATCACCAAGATAAAATGCATGTCGGCGTGAATAACGCATGAATTCCAGCCAAGGGGAAGATGTGTCGTGCAGTCAGTTACAGTAACACATCCACTGCCCTACTTAAACTGGCCCCGTCTCTGTTGGCTGACGCTGGACACAGCAGGCCCGTTACACAGACAGCCTGCAGGGGGGTGGAGCTGCTCCGTCCCGCTGGACTACGGTAGGCAGGTCAGCCGGACAAAAGCTCAAGTGTAAATACAGCTCGTATCTACAGGCAACCACCGAGAATGAGGCAGCTCTTTTGTGCGTGAATTCTAGACAACTCAACTTTGTTGCCGGGCAAATTCTGCAGCCTCATCACCATTATATGACCGTGAACAGGCATAGAAGCTCACAGGGGGTTAACTGTGCGAAGAGTGGGCATTTAAATGTTTTGACAAAAGCTAAACATGTCACTAGGGTTTTCCGTTGATTGGTAACTTATAGTAAAACAAACACAGAGCCCTTCTGAAACATTAACCCACTTAAGATTGGCTTCACTTGACCAGGGATTTTAACTCAGGGTGGGTTTTAAATATTAACAGTGATGATTATTTAAATGCCTACAAAGATGGTTTGGTCAGAATCTGTAGGCTGGCTTTACTCTTCATGTTAAGCCAAGATAAACTATCCAATTTCTGGCTTCCTTCTTAATATCCAGCATCCATCTTTCATCATCATCTTTTCTTACTGATCTCTCTGCAAAACAACTAATTTCTAATTACTGATGTATGTCCACAAAAATGTAACTACTTATTTACAAAACTGTTTCATTGAGCAGTTTGGCATGTTTTTATTATGTTATTTGTATTGTTTGAATCACTTAACAATTCTGAGATATGAACAGGATTCTAAAACTCATGCCCAACCTATATTAAGTTGCCCCATTTAAATGAGACGTAATATAGCTAACAGTTTGCAAAGTATAAAAGAATATCTCAGAAAGATACTTTTTGTAAAACCGAATAATTTAACTTCTGAGGTTAAAAAGAATCAACGTTCCCTGGTAAAGAGAAAGTGTAATTTGCATTAAGGCAAGAAAATGAGGTGATCTAGTAAATCCATGCTGTGACACTAAACACCAGATCAGCTGAGTGACAGAGTTTGGTTTGTACCTGGTTGGTGGTGTCTGTGATGGCCATTAACATCTTCTCCAGAGCCGTTTGGAGTCGGCTGCCGATGCCCATGAGATGTTCCTCGTTCTCTAACTGTGCCCCCGCCCCCAGCAGCAGGCTTTCCATCATCTTCTGGGACTCCTCCAGACCCTCATCAGCCTCCGTCTCCCCGGACCACGAAATCACATCGTCTGTGGAGGTCTCACTGCCCTGGCAACTGTCAGCAGCGTGACCTGGAGCGACAGGGAGGAACAGAGAGTGTAAATATATCACACACACAAACACACACCTGAGGTTTAAAGCACCAAGTGGTTTATTACATCGGTCTTGAAGAGTTTCAGGTAATAGAGATATTTTTCCTGCTTAGAAGGATAAACAAAAGTACATGAGAGTACACCCACACAATTATGGCTAGAAATACTAAATGTTGAGCTACTTTTAACTATTTAATTTTCCCATGTTACATTACAAACGATTACGCATTACCTTGACAGAAATAGGGTAAGTTATTGTAAGGCTTCTTAAACTAGAATTACCACCTTTCAGTTGTATGAGATTATGTAGTATATGTAGTAACGACTTTGACCTTTAAACACAAAAATCAAATGTGTTCATCTTTCAGTCCAAGTGAACGTTTGTGCCAAATTTGAATGAATCCTCTCAAAGCGTTCCTGCCAGAAAAATACAATGCCTCCGGTCATGGTCATAAAAATGCTCACGATGTGTAGTTTGTATTAACGACAGAGCCAGATACAAAGCAGAGCTAAAAAATAAAATCATAAGAAACGCTCACACAACTGCCTTCAAGCTGGTTGACATGATGTATCGTGACAGCTTGAGGCGGCAGTGAGATTCGCACTTGACACTTTGTTATGGTTCTATTTCTGACAGAACATTTTCATACTGGAACAATATTGACATGCAGACACACCTGGATAGAGCATTGAATCTTTTAAAGCACAGAGGCAGTCAAGGTATTTTCATGCGTCATTGGTTTTACAGAATTTAATGGATTTGGAGCCCGGTGCTCCATGACGTTCAGTTCTGTGACTTGATGCCTGAACACAACTGCACCTCTGTGTTCGGTCCATTTCACTGGAATATCTCTGCTTAGCATAATTCGAAAGTTATTTGCATAGAAACACAAGATAGGTAAAGTTCAGTCTCCACTGCACATGAAGAAATTATCTTGCAGGTAGGTGATTCGACGACACCGACCGAAGACCCGCTGATAAGGCCAGTTTAATACTACGTCATATTTCATCTTTAAAAAAACAGTAAGAATCAAGTAACAGGTTCGTCATTAATCAACATTTTGGATTTTGGCAAAGTCTTAGTATCAACAACAGTATTAGGATTTGACTGTTGTCATGAGACTAGCTGTTGTCTGTTGCTTCCATGGATTCACCACATTCATTTATAATGAACCATTCACACTTCAGGCTAATCTGATGTTTATCCTGACATCGGAATTACAGGAATAACTGTCCTTGCTGCTCTTTGCACAGTTAGTGATCACGTTGAATTTGTGGGTCATAACTGTACAAGTGTAACAAGACAGTAGTCTATGTGTTAATGTAAATGTTCAACATAGAAACCACACCAAACCTCTTTGGTTATGGAAATGAATTATGAAGTCATGAAGCAGTTTATCTGACACTTTGAAACTGAGCTGACACTAATCTCTATCCACGCTTCTCTGACTTGTGGATAGAGTCCAATTTATTCAAAAATTAAATAAATTTAAACCCCAATAAATGTTACTTACATCAGATTTGTACAATTTGGATTGCAAACTTTATAGTTAAGCACACTTAATATAAATAAACTTGTGGTCAGCTCCACTCGACAAAATATCATAATTGCCATAATCAAGCAGGTTCTGTTTTGACCCTATCCGTTTGTTTGTTTGTTTGTTGTTTTGAGCAGGATCCCGCAAAAGCTACAGAATAGATTTCCATAAAACTAGGATGGGACATGGGCCGTGAACAAACTCATTATATTTTGACATAGATACAGGGGGTGGATCCAGGAATTTTTTTCTCCACTTTCTCTCCAGTCTTTCCATCTGTGGCCAGGATAAAGATACCAGCATTTGTATCTACACCATTTCTGAACCTCTGTGATACTTGCCTGCAGCATGAGGCCTGAAGGGGGATGTGTTAACTTTCTTCCAGGTTGCTCTCTGTGAGGTGGAGGGGGGCGGTGCAGCCTGCTGCTCTTCACTGGAAGCATCACAGCGACTTTGCATGTGGAGGCCCATAGTTTCCTCTGCTGCTGCCGTGGTCTTTAGGACATCGACCAGCACCTGAGTAAGTTTCTCATTGGCCTTACGCAACAGGTTTCTAAAAGAACGAGAGAAAACAAAGTGTAGGTAATACCAACATCAGTAAAGAAGAGTATCTTTAATATGTGAAGTGGACATCAAGAAGGAAAAGTCAGTAAAAGCTCGATATTAAACTGCGCCAACTTTGTCTTGACCAGGAAATAAGTAATGTTTATGATTCATGCAGCAGGTTATCATACAGGAAGAACTTTCTGTGTGCACTGGATTTGATTATAAGACCATTAGAGAGCAGTATGAATGCAACGCTACCTTTCATTGTCCGTATCGGAAGACCCTCCATCATTCTGTGAGGATAACTTTATTCCCGTCCCACCTGGATCTTCCTCTTCCTCAGCCTCTTCCTGATCGTCCTTCCTCTTCTTTAAGGCCTGGACGGGCAGTAGAGACAACACAGACAGGAGCCCCGTCATTGTAAAATCGCGGCGGGATAAAAAGACTTCTGAAAACTCTGAGCAGCAGAGGACAGTGTGGCTGGATGTGCGGCAGTGAGAGTGAATTCAAATTAGGCACCATACAGCACACGTACATGCGCACTGCCCTTTTTACGAGCACAGACACACACACACACAAACACAAAGACGCACTTCTCACTCCCTTGGAGCTGAGAGAAACACTACTATCTTTGTGCTGCTATGGCAACAGGTGCACCTGAGCTACATAGACAATAGCGCCACCTCCTGGGAGAACAGCTTAAACTCAGCTCTGCTTCTACAGTCACACAGACACGACTGCAGAGACTTCAGAGGAGCAGGATGGAGACGGATCTCAATTAAAGCCCTTTTTTAGACACGTATGAGTATATGTTTTAAATATCCCCTCTACAGTTTTCTTACGAACAATATCTTATACTGTAAACTTAGTGAAGTTTTAAACTTTGTGATATGTAAGAGAAGTACTGAATAACTGGTTTGTAGTAAAGTAGCATAGAATTGGGTTATAGCTATAAAAAGAAAACTGATTTATTTCTTAGAGAATAAGATGATTTAGGATAATTTAGGAGAGAATAACACGGTGCACAAAATCCTCTCAGCTGGGTGTTGTCACAGACTTAAGACGAAATGCCTGAGATGTTTTTTACATTATTAAAATTAATCTCAGCCACTAATAGAAGCTTAAGAACTTTTTTCTCTGACTTATAATTTCTCTATCAGCACCAAGTCGGTGTAGCAGCAACTTATTTGATAAAGAACATTGAACCTGACAGCCCCTGCTACCACACAGTTAAAGCTTAATCATGCAATAAATGGTTAGTGAAAGACGACCAGACCCTGGGATTAGCTATTCAAGAAATGAGGACGGGAGGAAAACACGACACAGAAGTATATGGATGAGGAAAATGTGAATCATCTAGAATCAAAACTATTCTTTGACATCATACCAATAGATTTTCCTAAATCTGGTTATGACTATGCATGGTTACTAAATCATAATACTTTAACAGCAGAGAATCTTGTGCATCTTGTTTTAAATGGTGCTGTGTTGCTTTCGGGGTAAAAAGTGGATTAAATAATGTATAAAATAGGATCCGACTATACCAGCAACGCATTGTTAATGTTTCTGTAAACTTGAAAACCAAATTGTGTGGCTGCAAAGTTTGCACAAGGCAAAATTAAAACAGCTTCAACCACAATATTAACTTTATATAGCATGTGTGGACACAATTGTATGACAGCATTTCTGGAAATTATTGCCACAGCAGAAGCTAGTTGTCTCACATGAAATGTGGTCCAAATGATGGTGAAAATAAATCACCAAATTAGGTATAACCTCTGACTAACCTGCTCAGGTGCTGTTTCACTTCTCTGCAGCTTCTCCCTTAATTTTCGGATCTCGGCATTCCTCTCCTCCAGCTCCTTCTCCAGTCTCTCCCTCTCCAACTCCTCCATCCAGGCGCCCTGGGAGAATGAAGCCCTGGGAGCTGGCTGCTGGTCCTCCCTCTCCTCCTGGTATGACCGCGTCTGCATCGAGGTACTCGTCTGGCAGGAACGCTTGATGCGAGCCAGCTCTGTCTGCTGTGCAAACTCCACTGACATCTGAACTATGGCCTGAAAGAAAACATGGATACAGAGATATTTTAAAGAATATATATCATGTGGGACATAGTGGGGATCTGAGAGGGTTCAATTGTTTGGTCTATAAAAGTTCAGAAATAGGTGAAAATGAAACTTCCCAAACCCCAGAAAACATCTTTATCTTTAACTATTAAGTTAAGTATCACAATTAATTAAATAACATGAATACATATTTTCATATCAATAAAAATAAATACAATCTTCGCCAGTATTATTAAAACTCTCTCCATCCAAGAGTAAAAATACAAATTGCCTGGCCACCTACCTTGGCAACCTCTTCCTCGACTCTCTCCCAGTGTTGTTTTTCTTCCAGCAGGACGTGCTCGGCCGCCCCAAGGCTCCCACTGGAGCTTCCAGCACTGCCCAAATCCTGCTCCCTCTCTCCTTGACGCTCTTCTCTTTGCGTCCCCTGCTCCCTGTGTTCTATAAGTCTCCTCAGCTCGCTGTTGTGCTGCTCCTTCAGAGTGGCCACCTCTTGGACGTACTTGTGGTAGAGAGCTTTCCTCAGAGCCTGCAGCTGTGCAGTCAGGCCAGTGGACCTTTTAGACAAACTCAACTCTACACCTCCCTCTGACAACTCTTGTCCAAGCTGGTCCTGTGAAGACTGAAGACAGCAGAGAAGAGGAGGAGTTGCAGGGATTCAAATTATACTACCAGCTAACAGCACACTGGAGTGTTTTAAAAT
Organism: Limanda limanda; assembly: GCF_963576545.1. Taxonomy (NCBI): domain Eukaryota; kingdom Metazoa; phylum Chordata; class Actinopteri; order Pleuronectiformes; family Pleuronectidae; genus Limanda; species Limanda limanda. The sequence continues at coordinate 15,559,070 of NC_083654.1, read as the reverse complement.
TATGCTGATTACAAGATAGTTACAAGAAGTTCTAAAAGTAAAAGTTCCTCAAGACAATTCCTGAAATAAACAGGTTTTCTTCACTGCTGCTCAAATCATCCCACTAATAAATGCAGCATTTTGTTCTCTCCTCCCCCTAGGGGAGGGGATGATAGGGTGATTATGAGATGTCTTGCCTTATATTACAGCTACATTTCCCCCCAACACACTACTGCTCTGTCTCGTGATGAATCCCTGTCTTGTTTGTTTCACAGTCATGGAGCTCCTGGTCTACCAGTCGCCTCAAGCTTAACATTTCCAAAAATCTAATGTCTTTAAAGTAGCATGCCCAGTTTCTTTTAGGTTTCTTTCGCTCCTCTGCCTCTGTCAATCTTCCACTATCGCGGATCTCTGCGGATGAGGAGGCAGGAGGCCCACAGTCGCGAGTTGTGGAGTTCTGACATTGGAGGGAGTGAGAGTGACAGGCTGGGGAAGGATGGAAGTTGGAGCGATGAGAGAGGGCGATGACTTCAATGGAAAGCGGCTCATTCACGCAAGACAGAATCCTTTCATGCAGCCACCAAGACTACAGTAAGTCCACTTGGTTCACTAGTAACACGCTTAAAGGGCGGGTTATGTAACGTGTGACCCTTTTAATCGTTAGATATAGGTTCGCTCATGATGCTGGTTCTGAAGCAAAGCTGGGGATTTAGAGCATGTTTTAGCCTAAAGGCTGCAACAACCCCCTACTGTCATAGCATCTTAATGACGTGCACGTTTCGGCTCATAGTGGGATGTGATGCATGTGACATGAGGGCTTTAGATGAGACCAAAATGAAGAAGCCAAACCTTTAGGTCGTCGCTGCGCTCGTCGGTCTTCTCAGAGCTGGACTCAGGTACTGTGGACAGGCTGAAAGTCAAAAGCAAAATTAATTGTTCTGTGAACTAGACATGAGTTTAAAAGTTTACAGATTTAAAAAAAATGTATTTATTTAATGTCATACAAATTTGATATTTATATTTATATTTGGGCTGCAACCAAAACCAAAAGTTTCATTATCAATACAAGTCCTGGTTTGTTTATTGATTAATGAGTTGGATTAAATAGAAATCCACGTTTAACTGTATGTCTGGAAATCTTTTTCTAAAACATGAAACTATAATATTAAGTGTATTTAGAGAACCAAACAGTGGAGGGCAGCAGCATCTTAGTTTTCACAGCAACAGTGGGACCATCCACATTAATCTAGATGATAGAATATAAATTATTCTGTGAGCATATGTCACTAGTATTTCAGAGATATTAATTGTCTATAGTTAACTATAGTTTACTTTGTCTTTTTTGCAGGTTGTAGTTCTTACGCAGGAATAAATAAAAAGTCATGTGTGATAAACAGGTTATACGAAAAACTATATATATATTTGAATATGTTAAAGTCAGAGGTGCTTTTGTCACTTCAACCTGAGATTCATTAAAAAAACAATTTGGTTTAATCTTCTGAGCACTTCATGTCGAGTGCCTCAATTTCATCTTGTTTCCTACGCAGCACATCAGTGCTTCAATGATCACTTCCAACAGGAAGCCATCCGGAAGAGTTGAAAAGGCACTTTTATAGGTTAGAGGACTAACAAAAGGCCTGAATGACGCTTTACAAAAATCTGGTGAATATTTCATTAGTCGAGTCTTTGTCGTCAACAGAACTGGGTCATGAAGCTTCCACATGCTACACAGCATGTGCAGACCAGCAGATGTTAGATTATGTAGCTCAGTATGTTTATATATGCACTGTGTAAGTCAATCAACTATTTACATGAGTTCCTCTAATTTAAAGTAAGCTGAATTAGAAGAATCTGTGAAAGACAAAATCAAAATAGTCTTAATATACTAAGTTTAATTGATTGGATCACCATTTTCTCTTACCACTGTCACACAGTAAGAGGGATCTGGGTTCAGTTCCTCCTGTGTGGAGTCCCTGTGTCTATGTGGGTGTTCTAAGACGACTCTGGCTTCCTCCCAAAGTCCAAAGATATACAGCTTAGGTTACCTGAGTACTCTTAATTGAGTATAGGAGTGAGAATGATCGTTTGTCTATGTATGTATGCCCTATGACACGCTGGTGACCTGTCTAGGATGAACCCGCTGTACCCATTTTCTAAAAACTTGTGTTGTTTGTGTTGTGTTTTCACAGTGTCCTCACCTGTAGTAGGTCTGTGTACTTGTGGCCTCCTGCAGTTGCTGCTGCAGCAGGAAGAGCTCAGTGGCGTATCGCTCCTCTGCCTCTGTGGCCTGCTGTTGGTAGTGAGCTCTGAGAAGCTCCAGCTCTTGCCTGTGACTCTCCTCCAGCTGGAGCTGCTTCTCCTGAGCCTCCACCTTCAGCTTCTGTAACTCACTGGCTATGGAGGGAGGTGGTGCCTCAACCTGCTCCTCTGAACACAGCAATAAAGAGGAGAAATGTAAAAGATGCTCAACTGGGTAGTATTTATGATAAGAATAAATTAAACTTTAAGTGTTCCTCATCTATGAGAAGTAAGAAATTCATGTGCTAATATAAACAAATCAAAACAGTGAACAGTACGACCACATCTAAAAACAGGTAAGATAACTTTGCTATTTACAAGTATGTGTTTTTCAGTATATGCACATTCAGGGTGTGAAAAGTTTCCAGATCACACTGTTTTACCTGTTTGATTTAGAATTTTCATTATTGACTTTAACTCTATTTACCTTTGCTTGAGGAGCTACAGCTGGTAACCTGCACACGTAGGTCAGAGGTCTCTTTCTCACTGCAGCTCTTCAGTTCATCGAACGCCATCTGCAGTTCCATCATCTGTGACACAGACGGATTGGTTAGTGTGTCTCTGTTGACTCCGTTATCCACCTCTGTTCGTTCAACAGACTCAGAATACAGATTTTACCTTGCTCCCATCAACCCTCAGCAGAGCCTGGAGCTGTGACAGTCTCTGATGCTCCTGTTCAATCCTCTCCCTCACCTGATGAAGACCTCTGTATAGCTCTACAATTAGAGACAGAATTGTGGCATAGATTAAAATCCTTTTGGACTCTTTTGTTTTATTAAAAAATGTACACTGGATTTAGAATATACAGTTATACACAGATATGCTGCATTCACTTGAAATACATGTTTTTCTGTGGTACTTTTAAGGATTTTTAATTTTATGAAAAAATGTACCTCTGGCCTCCTGTATAATGGAGGTGGATTCACTAGTTTCTGGTCTTTCCTCTGAAGGGGGCTGCCAGCTCAGATCAACACTTTCCAAAAACTCTTCACCAAACAGCTTCCGAAAAGACTGAAAGAGAAATGATTGCAGGCTGTATTAATGTAGAGACACAAAACATTTACCCTTTTTACAGTATTTGTATTTATATAATTACGTTCGCCAGGGAGGTTATGTTTTCACCCCTGTCCCCACAAAACTACTGAACAGGTTTCCATGAAGAGTTTTTATCACTTTCTTTAACATTATTTTTGATATTTTCACCAATTTTCCAGGGAACAGTATTTGATATTTGAGGGTGCTTTATTTGGTTGGATAAAATTTAAGGGTACTTTTGGGCGTTGGCGGAGGTCAACACTCTACTGAGTGCCATTCTAGTTATTAACATAATTACCAGAATGATTTCAATGCATTCTTCTGACACGGCTTGTAACAAGTCTTGATATTTGAAGAATTTTGGCTCATCTGTGAAAAAAGCAGAAAATTCAACATAATTAATTAAAATTTTTAAATGCTCTACATGTTTCAAAAAAACACACAGACGATGATAAACAGAGAAGAAAAACAATGCTTGATATATCAGCCAACCAAAATCTTGTTCTGTTTTTGATCCATCAAAGCACATAAAGGGAACAATGCTTTACCAGATACAAGGCAATCAACTGCACATCAGCTCACCTAGGACACTGTGAACTTTCTGGTTTCGCAATTTCAGCTCCAGGGATTGTGTGCGGGCGTCCGTCTCTTCCTGCAGCAGCTCGAGATGGGCGGCGTGGATCTGAGACAGGCTGATACGCTGGGCCTCCATCTGCAGCCGGCACTCACCCTTAAGACAGGAAGAAGACATCAACATAAATAACGTAGTTGGTAAAATGCGCAGGGGAAAACATGTTTCCATGGATATGAGAGTGTTTGTCCTAATGTTCCTAAAAATAGTCAATAAGACTAGAATTACCGCATCGCAGTTGTAATTAGCAAATTAATTATTAAGCTATGGCAAAAATGTGTTTTGCAGGGAAACAGGGAATTTGAGGTTGGAAGGGTCGTAAAAAGAACAGGAAAATATCACTTATAATTAATTACAGATTATACTGAGCAGCATGTTACCATATTTGCTAATTAGAACGGCTAAATGATGAATCCTGTTTCTATGTCCGAGCTGTTGCACAAGGCACCTGTTTTCAGGAGAAGAGGTCTGCCATTACCACTTCTGTGACAGAGAACAAAAGGCACACGGTGAGCCTTCCTCTAATAATGCATAATGCATTAGCACAAATTGGTCAGGGCTTCACATTTGTGAAATTGTGATTATTTTACCTTTGATGTCAGACGTTTTTAATGTGCACTCTGCATCTTGAATTAAGCTGCGTTCATATTGCTTTGTCCTCATCCAGACTATATCTAATGGCGCAGTGAAGAAAGGCCTTTTAAAGCTGTAATCACTCACATGTTGCGGCTCAAAATAACAAAAGACGAAAAGTAACGAACAAACAGACGACAGCTTTGTTGTGACGTTTTAAACACACACCAACAAACGCCTTTTCTGAGAAACATAATTCTACTAAATTAATATAACCTACAAAAATATGAAGCATTTATTAGCCCTTGCGCAGGAACGCATCTTGAAAAACAGGTTAGTTGTTAAGTGTCATGATAGACTGTAAACAAAGATGGATGACATGACAGCTCCCTAACTGTGAAGCCAAATCATCTGGATCACCACCTGGTGGCTAGCTGTAGTGTAGGTCATAAACCCAGCCTCCTCCAAGTAAGTAGATAAAGAGTCAAAACACACTTTGAATAAAAATGTCTCAAAGATGGTTTCTGTCATACTGATGTTTGCTCAAATGTTTTTTTTTCTTAGTAAGTTTGGTTTTACGGTTCATGCAACAATAATCTGCAGATCCTCAAATCAGGAAAACCACTTGATGGCTGAATCTAAATTCAGTTGGAGTTTAAATGACTTTAAATGACAAAATGAGATACATGAGCAAATTAACATATGGTAAATTAATTATTCTTCCCTCCATGACTATTTACTGAGAGGTTTCAATTTTTTTTTTAGATTTCATGGGAAATTTTGGTTCAGCAACTTATGAACAGTTTAGTAGTTGCTAGGAAATCTCTCTCTGACAGCTGCCTTGGGTGCCGTCAAGGACGATCGGTTGGCTGATGAAAGATGTTTATAGCCAAACTATTTCCTCTTTATTACCTTCACAGTACAGTACTGCCCTGCTCTGTAAATGTTTCAAGGCCTCTAATACAACTAATCCCACAGCTAAATATCTTCTCCCACTATACGACTGCAGTTGCTCTGCAGTCACGACGCTGTTGTTTTACTGTTTTAATTTGTGCAGAATTTTTTCCAGGGGCACTAAGTAAATATCATTACGCCCCCACATTAAGAGGAGGTATTCACCAAGCTGGAATAATACAAAACTGCTATATGAGCATCTGTTTATTGAGCATTAGATTGTTTGGTTTTCTATCACAGTCAAGGGCAGGAAGTGGGCTAAGTGCCATTTACATGCTCAGTTGTCTCTCCGCCCTCGGCTCTCTGGCACATGTCAGGCTCCGTGTGATGGCCGTCACTCCCATGTTGGCTCACCTGAACAAGAAGAAGAAACAATATTGTAGTTTTTTTGTTTTGAAATGTTACCCCAATACAAATGCAGACAAATATGACGTGATGGACAGAAAGACAAGATGCATCATTATGGATCACTTCCTGAGAAGGAGAGGGAGTGTAGACAGTCTGTTATTAAAATTGTCCGCCTACACTTCAGAATGAAATAGTTCTGACGATTGTCTGTTTTTTCTTTATTCAAATTCGAACCCCAGTGAAGCTGTTAATTAAACCTGTGCATTAGCTTTTCATGTAGTTGGTCATTGTGAGTGACTGACTATACATGAGTTTTCATCTAACAAGCACCTGATTTAAGTTCTGGTCTTGACAGTACAAAGGTAGAACATCTTACATGAACATCAAGACATATTGAATTAAATGTCATTTCCCCACATCACTAAGCATTAAAGAAAATGTTAAATTATTTTTTAAAGGCTTCTAAACTTGCATTTCAGCTGTTTTTTTGGTCAAGGCACACAGAAAATACTCCAACCCAGGAACTGACGAAAAGCAAAAACAGAGCACAGATGTGAAATGGCAGAAGGACACTGTAAACTATCTTTTGTCTGGTGTGACGGAGACAGAGCTTGAAGTGACAGACACACAGACGTGATTGGTGTAAAATGGCTTCTCACCTCAAACCCTTCACTCCCTGCAGGATGGAAAGAAACTAGAATGTACACATTTCTACACAATGGCAATGATTCAAAGCTGTCAGAAGACTATGGTTGATTGTTTTCCTTTTTTTTAAATTTTCCGTCCTTTTCCAAAGCAACATTGCATTCAGATTGCGGACTAGCAGCATCAAATGAAAGCACATTATAAATATTGCATGGCTCCCTTTACGAGTAGAAATCTCACCTCACGGCTCTGTGCAGGTTGGAATCTCTTTAACATTATATTCCCTCAAGTGCCCCCTTGATGCCAATGAATGGTCCTCACAAACTTAATAAACGAAACATGGCTTTCTAATAGTTGGACTGTGCAGCTCAATGCTACCTTTGAATGATAATCCTTTATGCAATTTGCAATCATGGCACTGTCACTAGGGCAAAAACATGACAGCTAAGATCCCTCAGTCATATGTTCCATGTCTAAGCTCTTTGTGGCTGTGAAGGCTGTGCAAGCATTTGTGATGAGGCCAATTACAACATGAGACAGCACAGGATTAATTGTGAATGAGATGCACGCCTCTTTCAATGCACTTTTTTTTTTTAGACATATTTTTTGAAAAGCCCCCGATTCAATCTAACATGTAATTTAATTCCGACTTAAAAAGGCAGTGCAGTGGTTTCATAAGAGAGTGGTGCAGTAGCTGTATGCGAGTGAGTGCCTACCGATTTGTTGATGTAGCCTCTGCCTCCGTCTCCCTGGTACCCGTCAGTGGAGTCCTCCTTACTGGCCCTCTCCTGTGAACATGACATAACCTGGCTCTCCATCTGAGGCTGCTTCTCCTGCTCTGCGGCACTTGCAGCTCTCTCTTCCTCCGCCGCTGCGTCCTCTTCCTCCTCCCTCTGCGTTTCTTCTCTGCTGCCTGACGGGGAAGTGACCACTTTGCGCTCCTGCTTCGACCTCTGCCGTCTCTTGCGCCTGTTTGACCCTGAGGCTGTGGACTTCTGTGGCGAGGATCGTTCTTCCACAGGTCCCTCCCCCAAAGACTGGACTGCCGCTGCATTAGTCTGCAAAACCTTCTCGAGATCCAGGGTCTGCTTGATGTCGTCTCTCTCTGATTCAGCTGTTCGCAGCAGGGACTGAAGAGCCTTTATCTCCTCTCGCAGAGATTGAATCTCAGAGTGATGATCCTCAAAAGAACTAACTGGCTGAGCAGCATCCTCTTCTTTCTGGAGCTTAGCTTTTCTCTGGGCATCCTGCCCCTTCGCCTGCTCTCTTATAATCTCTTGTTCTCTCTCCAGTTCTTTTCCTAGGCTTTCATTCTGGGCCATGACCTTTGCATTTTCTTTTCTCACGTTCATCAGCTCGTCCTCCAGCCGTCCCACTTTGCTCTCTGTGAACATGAGTTTCTCTGTAACTTCAGAAACCCTCCCAGCCAGGATTTCCTTCTCACCCAAAGTAACATTCAGTTTCTCCATTAGCTCAGTAGTAACTTTTTGGACCAAAGCCTCATTCTCTTTTTTCGCATCCTCCAATTTAATAGCTCTGCTGCTCTCGTCCAGATCCCGAATCTGTGACTGAAGATTGGCAATTTTCGCCGCTGACTCATGTGTCTCCTTCAGTGTCCTCTCTTCCAACTGTGTCTTTGCCTCAATGAGACACATGTACTCCGCCTTTAGCTCCTGGTAGTTGACCTCAAAGTTCTTTTCGGCGAATGAGAAAGTAGTCCTCTGGTTTTCTATTTTCTCTCTGAGCTTGTCTACTATTTGCTGAATTTGATTATTTTCTGTTGTCAGTGTCTCAATTTGCAAAAAGTTTGAGTCCAACTCTTCTTTCAAAGTGTTATTAGATTCCATTAAGCTTGTCTTTTCTAACTCCTGCTCTTTCCACTTGTTCTCCCAGGATTGTTCTTTGTCTCTTGTCTGTTTTCGCAGCACTTCTTTCTTTTCTCGCAACGTCTGAATTTCATTTTCCATTCTAGCTCGTTGTTCTTCTCCCTTTCTCAGTTCCTCAATCTCCACCTGAAGCTCTTTGAGCTGCTGGACAAGCTCATCTGCTCTGGAGTTGTGCAAAGCCAGCTTGAGGTCTTCTTTCAGGCCAAGAATTTGGTGCAAAAGCTCATCTCGCTCTGTGGCAAAATTTGCCTTCTCTCTTCGTGACAGCTGCAGCTCTTCTTCGTAACTAACACGCAGCTCATGCAACGCTCTCTCGTGTTTGACTGCAGCTTCATTGAGAAGGTTTTCTGTGTTCATGTAGCCCTCCCTCTGCAATTCTTCACGCTGATGGGTCAGCTCTTCCTCATGGCTGAACAGAAGCTTAGTCCTGAGCCGGTCCAGCTCTTCCTCTTGAGACTCGGCCATGCGGTTCAGTACAGCATCTTTCTCCCTCTCTAGCATGTCCAACTTGATCTTGTAGTTGGTTACTTCTGATTCATGTTTAGTTTCTGCGTCTTCAGCAGCTTCCTGAGCAGCGGCCAGCTCGCTCTTCAGACCGTCAATCGTCTCCTGGAGGCGGTGCAGTTCACCCAGTTGGCTTTCCTGAGAAATAAGACTGTGGGAGACCTGCTCCACTTTTTCATTAGCGGAACAAAGATCCTGAAGAAGATCCTCAACCTTGACCTGCAGGTGGAGTTTTTCTTGGTTGACTTGGCTTAGCTTGTGTATGGTTTCATCATGCATTGCTTGGGAATGCTCTACTGTCCCCTGAAGCTCCTTAATCTTAGCATTGAGACTGTCCACCTCAGCAGCGCTAAGAGTGGAGCTTTGAGACAATCGTGCTTTCAAAAGCTCGAGCTCAGAACTATGTAGCTCAGTCATTTGCTCCACTTTCGCAGCATTTTGTAAATTAAGCTCCTGCTTCATTAGCACAATTTGCTGGCCATACATCTCGTCCAGCTCTGCCCTCAGAACTTCAAGCTTCTTTCCAGTCTCTTCCTGCATTTTTTGGATTGCGTCGCTTTCCGTCAGGCTGCCCTGGTGACGACGTTTCTGCAGGTCCTCCACTGTGCCCATGAGCTGCATGATTTCATTAGAAGACATTCTCTCTTTCTGTCTGGAGCTTGAAAGTTCACCCTTACAACTTTCCAACTCTGCTCGCTCATTCTCCAGTTCTAATTTACAACTCTCCATTTCACCCTTACGGCTCTCCAAGTCAGATTTGGTGCTCTCCAACTCATCCAGACATTTTTCAAGCTCTGATTCTTTTGCGTCCATTCGCTGCTGGATATCACGCAGGCGTTTTTCAGAGGTCTCGAGCTCATCCTTGAGCTGTGAGAGAGAGCCGTCTCGTTCTGAAATTACCCTCTCTTGCTCGGCTATGATCAAGTCTTTCTTGTCTGATTGCTGTATAATACTTTCATTTGAAGTCCTTGCCACAAGAGCCAGTTCCTCTCTGAGCAGGGTTAATGACCTCTCATGCTCCGTGATTATTGCAGTTTGCCCTGATATAAACAGACTTTTCTCTTCCAGCGTTTGTACAAAAGACTTCTCGGCCACTCTCAACTCCATCACCAGCTGTTCCTGACCCGCAAGGACTTTTTCTTGTTCAGCAATCAACAGGTCCTTTTTGTTCATCCTCTGTGTAAATGACTCTTCCGATCTTTGTCCTGACTGCAAAGAAAACAAAGGGTTAAATTGAGAACATAATGTGCAACCACTCAAATTTAACAGAATAAAATCTAAAATATATCTGATAACCTAAACACTAAGTAACTTCTCACCATCTCCATCTCATTGAGTTTGTGTTGGAGCTGGCTGATGTGCTCTTGCTGTTCACTGCTCCTCTCCTGGTGCTTTCTGGACTCCACGTTCATTTCCTCCAGCTGCTGTTGGTACTGGACAAGCTGCTGCCTGGACTGCAGAAGACCAGTTGCAGTGCTGCTGTGGCTGGTGTTCCTTAGTGTCTCGCCCGCCTGCAGCTGTAATAAAAGAAAAACCTGTCACTTTCTGTTTATATTATAAACAAACTCCTCATACACACATGAATTGCTAATTGGACAGATGGATAAAAAGCAGAAGTACAAAGCAATAACTGTATAAAAATGGAATAGAGGAATTTAACACACAAGTTTTAACTAAAAACTATTCTCTGCATTCTCACCTGCTGGAACTGAATTTGTAATTTTTGACTTTGCTCTGTCAGCTGCAGGAATTCTTTCATGATCTCGTCTTTCTCTTCACGGGCCTGCTGAAGGTTTGACGTGAGCTGCGTGATGATGCCATCCCGCTGCTTCAGAGCAGCTTCAAAATCCTGCAGCTGTAAAAGTAATATTGCATAAGTAAAAGGACCTTTCATACAGATTAAGGTTGACATTATACAGCAGTAACATACAGATATTAAGCAAGTTTAGCCTGAAAGTAAAGATGAGAAAGTGATAAAATATAAAATTATTTTATTAAAATATCTACCTGTTGCACTCCTTCTGTACCAAAGGCAGCTCTGATTTCCTCCGGACTTAGCTCCTCCACTGCCAGGGTCTTGGCAGCAAGTGCGTCCTGCATTGTACCTCCTTTTGTCACCTGTGGCAGGGACTCAACCTCCTCCTGAACAGCAAAATAACAGTAAGGGGCAGCGGCGCATTTACAAAGCTTTACAACACAAGATGAGGTTTCACAAATGAGCTTAGCTCATATTCCCCACTCCAGAGAAACAGCTGTTAGTTGCCAGAGTCAGGGCCACATGAAGAAATGTATAATAAATATGTTAATGTTATCAACTGGTGAAGAGCTATTTGTTTCAACTTCCCAAAAATAGAAGCCCTATAGAGATGGGGGCAGAAACACTAACATATCACTGTTGCCTCACTTTCTCTTTAAAAGATGCAGAGCTGTACAATGCTGATTAAATTGGGAGTAATAAAGGTTTCATCCCACATTAAAAAAAATCTTAACTTAATCTGAAAAACGAATGAAATGAAAAATGTTGTACACATTACTTCATGTACTAAAACTCATCCCCAGCACGAGTCATCCTGCACTCAGTGTCTGACTTGCTATCTCACTGGTTTTTGTCTCCTTTGTTCGAATATCACAATAGTGAATCTAAAGAGAGCTGGTCTTTTACGTAACAACTCCTGTCCTCTTTCCTTCAAGCACTGCAATGTCTTGTTCCTTCTTTTCCACTTTTCACCCTCCCTTATTTCATTCTCCTGCAGCTGCCAGAAATAATGTGCAACCCGAATATGTCAAAAAGTCCTGTAGAGTCAACTCCTGTTCCATTTCTTCTTTAAAAATATAATTTATATTTCCCATATCATAGCTCCCACAGACTGTGGATATATGCTCAGGTTAATTACATAAGCATAAAAACAGGCGTGGTTAGTGGGTTATGGGAAATTTTGCAGAAGACTAAAATGTTAAGTCAACAGAGTCAATTCAGCAGCCAGAGGGTTTGCCAGCAAAGCAGAGCCGGAGGAATCCCCTGATCAGATTACTGTACCCAGATAAAATCCTTCGCAGACATCATTAGATTCTCTGACATCTCATCGTGGCATCCATTCACCTGTTAATTCACAAGGTTGTCAGTGAAACATTAAGGTTCGTATTGTCACCTGTCAATTGGTCGGACAGCTGATGAGATAAACCATGATACTGAGCCACTAGTGATATACCCCCTTCCACTAGTTTCCAGTCTTTAGGACCATATCAAAAGAAAACAGCAGGAATATGCTGTTAATATATTTAACAAGCTACACATAATTAACGGAAACCCTTGATACCAAGTGGAAGTTGACAAGGCACATGCTAAATCTTCCTTAGTCTGGGAAATTCTGCAAAAACCTAGTCTAAACCAGTCCTCATTAGTTACTTCGTACTTAGGATTTCCCAAAAACATAGAGAGACACAGATGTGACAATAAATCCCCTGATACAACCACACTAGCAGTCATATGAAGAGATTCAGAGAAACACTGAAACATTTTGATTAACCATCAGATTAATCAAATAAAAGTTCATCTAACAGGTGAGAATATATATTTTGAGAGAGAGGTCATCTCACCTCTGAGGAATAATCTTCAGCAGTAGTGGACACTTCACTCTCCGGCTGCAACAAGAAAACGTTAAAGCCATTTTATCATTACAGAATTAAGAAAACTTTACTGAATTTGTCACATTTATCACCCTTAAATCCATTAGTTTTCTTTAGTTACAATATAATTCAATATAACATAAAATCAACATAGTAAAATATTCTGTCATAACAATCAGTAACAATGCTTAGCTTGTGTCCTACTTCGGAGGACACTCTGCATTTAACTATGGGTTCAAATATGGGTTTAACCCACTCCTCCAGGTTTCGTTTTAAGTGATAGCTGAACTTGGACGCCACCTCAGCTGTGGGTGGCAGGATGCACAAAGTAGATAATTGGTTTGATGACATGTGACAAGACAGGGGATGAGGCCCTAAAGCTGGATCCATTTTGGACCCAGTTACCAGTCGGCAGAAAAACTGGATAGTTTTAATTGTGAAAGAAACAAATCTCTGATCATAAATTATTTTCTGATAGTAACACTTTAAGTGCATGATTGAATGCTTCTTCCCTCCCAACAAACCAGAGTTAACGAGACATCTTAAAGTCGTAGCTATTTTAGCCTTTAGTCACTTGTTGACAGGTAAAACCCATTAACATTCAATTAGGCATCTAAAAGGACTCAGATTCGATAAGTGGATGAGATACTGGATCTAAATTTAATAAAATGCTCTTTACAATAGAAACTCTTTGAAAAGAGAGTATGATGCAAAGTTTACTTCCAGGCGCTGAAGTTAAAGAGGCATCAATGAGTCAACACTTGTACTTGCAATTATAATCCATTAAAGATGCTGCGAAAAACTGTTGTGACATTATGGAACCTTTCGGTTTCCGCTTTGTTTCCACAGCAACCACTTAAATCTCACAGAAAGCAGCATCGTCACAAAAATCTCTGAAAAGAACCGAGCACCGTGTGAGAGCCAATTTAATTAAACTCTCTTTAGAAACACGTCTTCGGCTTTTTGTAAGAGCTATGGGTCAGTCCCAAGGTAAAAACTGAAAGAATGAAAAATAAAAAAACACTTCATACTTTCATCAGCCCTTAAGGTCTGCAGAAAAGTGTTGCAAGGCCACAGGAATTGGTCCCACAGACTAACGCCTCACTACCTGTTTAAAGGCAACTGTCTGTTTCCATGACAACGGGTAGTTCTGTGGGCATGTACTCCATCAGACGTACAGTGGGTTCAAGGAGAGAGAGGCTGCACGGTGCCGATGAAAAGACTAACTGGGCTCCAATGATGGAGGGAGAAAAACATGTGAGGACCCTTAGCCCTGAGCTTTAGATGGCAGATTTATTCGAGGATGATGTAACTGCCGGAATATTTATTTATCGGCCATTATTGAGCCTCTGCTCCAAATCTCCCATTCATCTATAGGAATTCATTGCAGATCTGAAGGTCATGTATCTTTTCAAAGCTTACAGACCAAATGTGAAAACATATATTTTATTAAAATATATAATAATTTGACTGACCCTGATTAAAGTCGCAAGAATCAAGGCTTAGAGGGGTTGCTGTTATATATGTGAAATGAATTCACAGAATACATCAACAGTGAAAATGTTCTCCTCCCTGTGTTAAGTTTCAAAGAGCATGTTTGATGAAGTTATCGGCCAGTGATGTCTGATGCAATGAAAGAACTAAGCTGCTGAAAGTTCAACCAAATCCCTAATAACCAACTTTAAAAAGTTGAGTTAATTTAAAATGCACACTTATCAAAGCTGTATTATTTTTATTTAAAAAATGGCCAGAAAGCAGCACAACCCCATCAAACTGCATTAAATCAAGTATCTGAAAGTATATGTGTGAGTCTGGCTTAAATTTGCACGGCGGCCCCCCTGGGGACCAAAGAAAATTCATTCAACTCTCATACTCATTACATCTTAGTCACAAATTATTCATAACAGGACTTAAAGGAATCTAAATGTAAATACTTGTTTTAACTATATATATATATATATTATTGGCCGATTTGACAGATTTTTTTACACTCTCAAATATAAACATTGTTAGCAGCCTTAGTTTCCAGCCTCTGCTCTGGGAAATCTCTCAAAGAGGCACCGAGCTGCAGGCTTTAAAAATAAATCTTAAAATCCGTTGAAGGTAATTTAAAAAGTTAAATGTCAGCCTTGAGGTACAACTCATTTGTACTGGTCATCCAGGGGAATTAAATAGACGTGTTCAGAATGTGTCAAAAAAAAAAAAAAAGTAAAAGAAGGAAGTGTGAGGGTCTACCTCTATAGTGTAGGTCTGATCATGCTGGACAGTCTCTCCGCTTCGCAGCGTCCTTGCGAAGGTAAACTCTGTGGTGGGAGGATCTTTAGTTCCCTCTCGTTCTCCATCTCGTCCTCCAACTGGGAAGTCCTCCACCTCTGCAGATTCATTGGGGTCGTACTGCACCCGTCCCTGCACATCACCCTCTGAATCCTCCGTTGTCCTCTTTTTCTTCTTCCTCTTCTGATTCCTCTGGGAGTCGGCGTGAGCTTTCCTCTGGCGGTACTCTGCCAGCTGGAGAGAAAAGAGGGAATCAGACTATTACATATGTAGAAACTACATGTTACAAAGGACATTCTTGGATATAAAAATGCTTTAGAAAACATTTAAGCAACCATCATTTTATAAATGATTCTCGTCTTAACTCCTAGTCGTTGCCTCCGTTCAGATGTTTGTTTACGTGACCCTTATCTTCAGACTTAAGGGAAATAACCACCTGCTTTAGTCACACTCATAACCCATTAGTCTGCCTATATAATAAATACTTCTAATTCATTTAAAATATACAAATATTATGAACCTACTCTGAGTCTGCACAGTTTGGAGAAACCTGAGTGAAACATCTTGTCGGAAAAAAAGTTGTCCTCCCAGCTCCAAGTGAATCCTCCCTCCCTGTGTCCATATGACACAACACATGCCTCTTGGTGTGCCAGCGCACTAATCCCAAGTAAAGGGATTACATTTTCAAACTATGTCAACGATCTGTCCAAACAGCCAATAACATGTTTTTTTTGGTCCTTGATTCTTTGATTCCCTTAAGCATTAAATAAATCTCTTAAAACACAGACATCTCTTGTTTTCTCTCAAGGATTTCCACAAATTTATGAGGCACTGACTCCACTTCATTTCATTGAAAACACATTAAAACAGAACAAGAGAGTACTTGTGTGTAATGAGGTTTTGTGTTTGGGATTAGAGCTCATTAAAATTGTTCATTTTCTCAATAGTGTCATGCTGCATTACGGAGTCTCAATTGCAGTCTTTTAATCTTCTACTTATTCATTTGCATGACTATTCACACTTACTGAAAATGTTATTTTGGGTAATGTCTTAAAGGTCTCTTATCAGATACATTTCCTTGAAAACAATTATGAGAAAACTAAGTTTTTGCTTAAAATTATGTCCTGATTAAAGTTATGTAAGAAAGTATTGTATCTGAATGCTGCACTGTAATGTTAATCATAGGGTATTTGCTTGTTTTTATTCATGGTTTGTTAACATTTTGCTTTGTTTTGACTTTTGTAAAGATGTACTTTTAATCATGTTTGTTTTTGTACAGTTCATTAGGATGATGGATTGAAAATGAGCCTATACAGTTTACTCTGGCTGATTTACAGTATTTCTGTTAATTCATGAACACAGTCTCTATGAAAATAATAAATAAATAACTACAGAAATATTGATTAATTATTAATTTATTTGTATATTTTATTCATCATATTTGTGGAAGTGAAGTAATTAAATACTGTCTCTATTTTCCTTGAATCAACACCATTAATTACAAAGTTTGTTCAAGGACACGTGTGCGACTCTAATCTACTTCACAACTCACTCTCCTTCTCTCTCCCGGAGCAGTTGGTACTGCAGGTGTTCATTATCTACGATGGACGGGTGACAGAAAACAGCTGAGCGGGCAGACAGCGGGGGCTACAGGTGTCACACCACACAGGTGCTGCATGGATCCCAGCAGATAAAGATGGGTTGGTTGCCAGGGATACCACGCCAATACTTGCTTACCTGTCTGGGAAATGACTGTGTGCACCATAACAATCAATTAGTGAATGAGTGTGTGTGTATAGTATAAAATGTACAACTTAATTTCTATAGCCTGTTGGATTTGACATTGCAGTCCCGTACCCACATTTTGTGTACTTATGACATAAACAAAATAAATTCCTGACGTTGGAGCCAGAATTCGTTGGTTGAAAAATGACCAAAAGAGATTTGGGATTGAGTTAAAAATTCACAGTTTTTTCGGGGGGGGGGTGTTGATCGACTAATCAGTAACTTTCTGCAGCGCTACTTGTCTCTCACTTGCAGCAGATTGTTTCCACCTACTGTACCAGGCAAACCCCACCCCTGCAGGAGCTCTAACAGTGGGCACTTTTGGACTGGTTTGGCGATGCTCTACAAAAGGTTAGAGGCGGACACGACAGAGCTGCGAGTGGGCGTCGTGATCACGTCTCCCACCTACAACGCACAGCTAAAAAGCTCAAAGGGCTCTTGATCTGTGCCTCTGCACCTCCACACAAACTCCACCCCTCGTCCAAATATACCCAGCTATCTGTGCTTTCGCGAGAGCTTTATCCGTCAAATACCAGGGCACACAGCGAGAGATATGAATGAATATCAGGCTTACAGAACAAGGCTGTGCTTTCTGACTGAATCATAGTAGCACACAAGCGGCTGTGTGCGATATGCAGAGCACACGCCAGCCAAGATCATGTCCCAAAAAAACACTGACTTTTGAGGAAACCCTCGCCTTCTATTGAGCTGCTTATCATGGCGAGCTGCCTTATTCTGGCTGTGCAGACCAGACCATCAGCTGAACATATGGCGTAAACAGAGACTACGTAGGTGAATCACCATCTGCTGTCTGAACACATTTACACAAGCATACTCTTTTTTTTCACAGGCTTTTTTTTCCCCCCTTTAAATCTAATAGTAGCAGACTAACAGAAACAGCAGCCAGTGTTAGGTATTTCCTCGATGGTGAGATCCACAGATTGTGATTACAATCTGGTGTTAATGGGGCAACACAAGTCAATGTTGTGACTGCAAGAATGAAAACTGAATATATCTACATCTTATGAGGTATAAGGAGAAATATGTAGTAGTTTGGGGATTTAGAAATACAAACACACAGTAAAAAGGTTTGGAAATATTACAATATATAACACACTGGAGTATAATCTACCTGACACACAGTTCATACAGAAGTAGCTATCTCTGCATTGTGTCTGGTTGTATCAGTCCATTGTGAATAATGTTGGGATCAATGAGCAGGATTGAGCAATGACAATAATGGAAACTCAATTTATTGTCTGAATAATATCAATAAACTCAGAACTCTGTATTTCAGTTGTCTTAATTTAAAATTAAAGACATGTATTAGAAAAAAATCTCATTTCTAATTGCTTCATGTAATCCATTTAATGGTGCCATCACCCACCAACACAAGGGTCGAAATCCTCTGCTTTACACACATGCCGGTTGAAACACAGCATCTAAAGCTACCACGGCACCACCTGGTTCATCATCAGTACAGCAAGTGGATAAATCTGAGTCAAGCGGCAGACACAGGCAGTGCAATTACCACAACAAATGCATGTCTTAAAGAAAAGGGTTGGAAGCTGCACTGAAATCAATTTGCACTTAGAATGGTGTTTATGCTGCAACAGGAACAATACTCAACATGAGCATATTGCCAGTAAACATAATACCAAGGTAATGCAACACAAGTACCGAACATAAGGTGCTTCATGAAGAGTTAAAAATCCCTGTAAGCTTATCTCAATAACACCTAAAGACTATAAAGCAGCAGATGGATAAATCACCCTGCTTTGTCTCTGAAACCTATTCCTATTCCTCATGATCATGCACTTGCCTTTCCATGAAATCCGAGCCACAATCAATGTCAAGTATCCTTCCAGCCTCTGCAGAGAGTTATCAAAGTGCTTTTGCACCATCATCATCCTAATGACAGCAGCCACAGTCTCCCTGTCGAGGAGGCTCGACATGTAAATGTCCTTAGAAAAGGCTCCTTCTTCTACAAAGAAAAAACAACAGTGCATCAGACACATGTTTCCTGGTAGAGGAAAAAAGACAGAAACCTTCTTTTGTCTTTTCATGTGCAAAACCACGGCATCGACATGGGCCTTAATTATTTTTCTGATAAAATCGGATTTCCAGGCTCAGTAACTTCAACTATATGATAGATTGTGTCTATACGTGCATCAAGTGACATATAGCAGCACCATCCTGGGTTTGAATGTAGCCTATAGGAGGATTTTTTGCAGATTCTCACATGGTTTCATACCCAAATTTAATGCACAGTGTTTCTGGTGTCCATATCCACCAATATGCAGCAGAATTATGTTTTTTGCACAATTCCTTTGTATAACAGAATATTTCCAGCCATAACAGACTGCAGTTGTTAAGGGTGACACGACTTAGCACTTTCAAGCTTATTATTTGGCAAAAACAAGAAAGTTGTTTGGCAGAAGAAGAGGTCTGCATGACCTAACAAACCAGAATGAGTGTGAAAAAGCTGCAAAAAGCTTTCTGCTGTGTATCCATCCCAAAAAGTTCTACCAAAGCTCTAATGAATGAACTGTTGTGTTTTAGGCAAAGTGATGATAAATCCTATCTGAAAACATTTTATCTGACATTAAAACCCAGACGGCCTCTTGTGTGGTACGATTTCTGTGTGTCAGCCTCAGATTACACATATACTCTCCTGCCTCTGACGCTCTCTGCAAGGCCAAGCAAAAACAAAGACTTTGTGCATTTCAAAGTAATTGCTCAGTTACCATGAAAGTTCTCAGGACGGCACAGTAATTTAAGTGCGGTTCCTCATCCAGGTTGGAGCTAATTAAACCTGGGCAGCTGTTTGACCATCACATTCAATTAATCAAATGAAAATCCCTTCTCAAGCAGGACGACACGCCAAAATAAGACTTTCAACTTGTATTTCAGTGTTCTGTTGCTGAATTATAGATGATAAATACTTTGGTAAAACAGTAAAATTCTGCAGGGTTATATCAACCAATTAAAAAGCCAAGGTGGTAATTATCTCATCCTCACATAGAGCGATGCAGGGTGTATTCATGCTTAGTCACCTTAAGGATTAGCTATTCAGGCCTTTGCTAAGTAGATTAACTTGTACCTCTGCTGACCTCAGAGCCTCCAACTCTGCCCGACAGTGACACTGACCTTTTCGCTGTGTGGAAAGTCTTTTAAAATGAGCTGTGTTATACATGGTCTAGAAATGGCTCTCTGTGGATTATCTTAAATATAAAATATTATATAATATTTATAAATTTAAGACTTTTTAAGGTCTGAAATTTAGATAATTAAATTGTATATGCAGGAATTCTGTATTAAAGGAGAAGGGGACTTAGAGAGCACATATCTCTAAAAGTTAATGGGTTCTTTATTGGCCTATGACCTTCTATTCAACCAAGTTTCAAGAAAATAAGTTACATATTTTTTTTGTGTTATCCTGCTAACAAACAGACAAAAGCAATGAGTATAACTTTAACCTCCTTATTGGAACGTCTGCATAGATACAAATTAAACACATGAATGCATTATCATAATGACAGAGGCTGGTAAATGTAATGTCATATCCTTAGTTTGTGCCCAGTGGCCACATCACAGAAGCAGGGAAACAAATAATCGTGACGTGTGCAGCCCTTCAGCAAAATGAACAAACAGTGCGGTGCCCTCCCTCTTCAGCCAATCAGTGTAATTCTGTAAGTGCTGGAACAACAAATGGCGTGGGACATGTTATTCCCTGAAGTCACATTTAACATCTGTGCTTCTCAAGATACTGACAGTGATAGGGCTAATGAACAGAGAGGGTAAAAATTAAAAATTAAAATGTACCTTTATGTGGTTTAATGGAGACATTTTGAGCTTTTGGCCTTCCTTAACTCATGACACCCATTCAGATCTAACATCTCTTTTGCATGTTTTAGTTTATGAAATATAACAGCACTGGAGTACAAAGATTGGGTTGACTTTACACTTAGACACCTAGAAGCTTCTGTAAAGTCTGGGCTAAGACAGCATGGGACTGGTGAAAATACAAGATGTTCAAGTCATAGTCTTCCCTCCTGATGAGCGTGAAAGGTACCGTGAGCCTGTGAGTTCATTCTGACCTGACACTCAATCTTACACCATCATGAGCTCATCAGAGCTGTGATGGGTGCTTTTAAAGTCTCAGGAGATGAAACTGAAAGACAAATCTATCATGTAACAGAAGCTGAAGTCTTCCACTAGCTCTCTGTAATGCAACTGTCCTCAGAGGAAAGTGAAAACAACAACATGTCTGCAGCCAATGTCATCGAACAATAGCTTAGAAAAACAATCAGCATATTGCTCATCGTCTGGTATGACTCAATACTGGGGACAAATGTCCTTTCAAGCAAGTTATACAACAGAAGACGGACATTTTTAGACTTCAACATGGACGCTTCAACAAACATCCACCCCCTGTCTTTGCTTCTGCTTTTTCAACTGGAAAATAATAACAGGAGCAAGTCTGAAAAAAGTTATATTTCCTCCGAACTATCACCAAAAGCAATTACTGTAGAAATAAAGAACTTGTCTTCCCGGCAAGTTTTTAGAGAAAGTAGGTCATGTCATAATACAAATAGTCCCCATAGTTGCTGAGTGACATATATCAGCTTGGACTCAACATGAGCTTGAAGGATCCAGTCAGAGTTTGGGAGCATTTTAGAATAAACCATGAATCTCCCTGTGGACATCTATCAATGTGTTTCTCCCCCGCATGGGAGCACATGGCGACGGGTGCTATGGAGACAACAGGTGTGACATCCTCCTGCAGAACAGAGGAGCCTTTTGTAAACCAAAAATGCCTGAGCCATAACCAGGGAGATGGTCTTTCTTAAGGTCTCTCTCTCTCCCCCCACTCCCACTGTGCAAACCTAAACCACTGCGACACCAGGAGTGACCAACACAGCATATTAAATGTTTCTCCGGGTCAGGGTGGAAAGTGTTTTGATTGCAGCGTTTTATCGAGTCAATATTCTCATCTCTTATTATAATGCCTATTATCGGCTGATATACATATTTTGCAGAATTTATACCCAGGTTGTTTGAGTATATAAATGTCAACAGCAGAGATCCTGCAGGGCCATGCAACACCTCAGCAGTCAAGTGTGGCAGTAAAATATTGAATCTTGATCTTGAATATCTATTATATTTATTTCAGTGTCATTCATCACACCTAGGGTTGCAAAATTTCGGGATATTCAAAGTTGGAAACTTTCCATGGGAATTAACGGGAATATACGGGAATAAACGGGAATTAACGGGAATAAACTGAAAATTTTGTGGATAATTTATACTAACTGTATTAACCTTGTCATATACAGACATAAATATAAACATTTTGTTTTGTTATAGGCTGATATGAGCCCTGAGGAAACTTTGGGCCCTTGACTATATGCTTCTGCATCGTTGTGTCATTCTTAACATAGTTCTTTGCACAGTATTTGCTAATGTACACAGCCTTTCCTTCTACATTGGATGGGGTGAAATGTCTCCACACATGAGATAATGCACGTGGCATTGTTCTGTAGAATAAGATGAGAAAAAAGTTTGTAAAAAAACACTAATGCAATGCCAGAGATATAAAAAGTTAGCCAAACAATTTGAATCGTCTGTGAAAATATTTTACAATTGATGGATAAATTAATGGAAATAGGCTAGATGCACAGATGAACAATCCTCAATCAGCATGCTAATATATTTTCCCCAGTAATATCATCGAAACTAACCTGACTAGTCCTGCACACTACAGCAGGCCTCAATAGTGCTGCTGTAGAGTGAAGTATGCTGGGAATTATCTGTGCATGTGATGGAAGAATGCACAGTGGAGGGTTGAAATTCAACGTGCAGCGTGTGCTGAATAATGTTTTTATTGCTCAGCGTTTAATTTGAGTAGTTTCTTTTTTTTTCAAAATTCCCAAAATTCCCGAGCCTAACTTCCCATGGAAAGTTTCCGGAAAGTTTCCAGAAATTGACCGGAAACTTTCCACCCCTTTGCAACCCTAATCACACCAGACATTTATTTCTGGGACTGACACACTGACATATTTCTTTCCTTCTCTACAGCAACATTGTTTTGAATGGGTTGCTGAATGGCTGCATTAGTGGGGGAGGTGGGAGGTCAGTGTGTGTGTGTGTGTGTCTGTGTGTGTGTGATGGGGGGGGGGGTCCCTGACCTCGTTCTTGAAGCTGCATATTGATAAATGTCGATAGCAGCACACGTCTGGCCTGTGTGGCCGTGCATGTGGCGCCCAGAGGGGGTAAGTCCTGTATATCCTGTTCCACCAGCCTGTCAGCCTCACTCCATCCGGCGGCGTTTGATTACAACGTGGATATAACAATGTGTGTGTGTCTGCAGCACACACACTAAACTCCACAACACACATACACTACCCCAGTGAAGTCAGGGCAGCGTGACAAAGGGGGGGAGGCTGTGGCTAGCCGCAGCGAGCCGACCCCCGGCGGTGCCCCCGCCCGGCTGCCCGGCTCCCCGCCCGGCTGTCAGACCGGGACGCGTGGTGCCTGACAGCTGAGAGAGAGGAGGGGTCGTTCCGGGTGAGGAAGAGGGTGAGGAGGAGGAAGAGGAAGGGGGAGGGGGCGCAGACTAACAGCTGACACACGGAACCCAGTGCAAGCCCCAGTTCACACTTCTTCAACCAGCACAGAGTTAAGCTAACTCACGGACAGTCCTACCTTAGCCTTGCCGGCCTCCAGCTTCTTCTGCCGCTCCTCGTCCTCCATCACCGCGGGGCCTGTGGCGGAAACGGGAGAGAAGCTGCTTCATGCGGGACAACCAGCGACCGGAAGCCGGGAGTCAACAGTGTCCCCCGGCCGCTCGCTGCCGGGGACGGGAGGACTCTGGCTCACTGAGGGCTGTCTCCTTGTTGGGACTCCGCCGCCGCCGCCATGTTTTCCACGTAAACATGAGACACACAACTGGGGTGACGTTGGGTAGGTGCCTGCGTGGCCACGCCCACCGACATTCCACCAGTGGTGCCTTCACGAGCCGCCAGAAATATCGGAATTTATCGCAATCAGCCAATTACGTGATTTAGTAACAGTCAGCACATGGAAGCAATAACAGTTTCCAGGGAGATACACATGGACTCACAGCAAGGAGAAGGAGTTACACAATAACTTTTTGACTAGTATAAAGCACTTTGCTCTAAGTCCAGACATTGTACTGACACTGAGCCGACAATTGTTTTGCAGTACAAAACCAGTGTTTAAAAGCCAGTGCGTGAAAACATAAAGTTACAAATATCATATCATGACATGACATGACATATACAGATATAATTAAATATAATATGTCATGCATGAGACGCCACGTCACGTAATGTTGTATCATGACATATCATAACATAACATAACATAACATAACATAGCATAACATAACATAACATAACATAACAGTACATTGCATAATATGATATGATATGACATGACATGAGATATATCACATATATCATATCATATCATATGTATTTCATATATATTTCGTAAAGTAAACAAATGACTATTATGTGGAAACAAGTACATTTAAAATGTCAAGATGATCAGATTCTTTGCTTCATAACACAATGCTCCTGCATTAAGAGCTTTAAATGTATAATAGTACTGAAATATCATCAGTTAAATGTGGCCTTCTTAAAGTGTTAAAAGCTCCTTGAACTATAGAAACGCAATCCCTTTGTAATAAATTATATAATTGATGCTGCAGGCAACCATGTGTAATCAGTATTTTACTGTTGTGGGTACTTGAGGTGCAGAGGAGCTGTTTAACTCCTTTGTATTGTTAGTTGAGCTCAGGGCTCCTCAGCTTCAGGGCCATGCTCCTCCAAAGGGTCACAAGACAAATCTAATGGGTCAGGTGATGATAAATTGGAGGAGGAAAGAAAACAAAACAAAACTGATGCACAAATGTGTGTTCAGTCTTTCCACTTAATCTCATCTTTATACGAAATACAGGATAATGCATCATACCTTCAAACTTACTTAAACTTCTCAATTAGTAAAGAAAAGATACCTAAATATCTGGATAATCTTAACAAAAAAGGTTGTTAAGAAGTATTTAAAACACTATCAACAATTTTATACAATGTCTTCAATTTAATTGTGAGGAAGTCTGAATTCTGCTAAAACATCTCCACAGTTTCTATGGTAACCAGTTTCCAGAGTTGTACCGTTTGAGACCACTAAGTATTTTCTTTGCAAATCTGTGTTTTTGTCTAATGAAAGCATCGGGCATCCCTTCATGTCTTGAGCTGTGTGTAATCTATATTTTGCATCAGGCTGAAATTTTGGTTCCATATGGAGGAAACATTTGAACTGCATTTGCTGCAGGGGGCAGCAGGTAACATGAGAGACTGCAGGCATCAGTTTCCAGGACAGATGGAGATGATAAAAGAAAGGGACGGCTGATATTTTACTCACAGGCTCCACATGTAATTTGAGTCCACAAATAATTCACATACCATTAAAAAAGCATACGATTATGCATTGTCATGTTGTTGTAAACTGAAGGCTGGTGTTGTTTCTGCTCAACAGACATTTCCAGTGAACAGTTAAAAAAAGAAAGAGCTGATAAACTAGACTGATACTCAGACTGAAGTTTCATCTTCACATAATTTATTCAATCCTTATGAATCATAATAGACGTGGGCAGTGATTCAGAGGGATGATAGCTTGTGGCAGGATTTTAGAAGGGGCATTGTTGTTGAGTTTTACATTTTTAGAAGGGCCTTTGAGATTAAGATTAAGTTTCTTGTTTACTCTAGTTTTGTGTCTTTGCTTTAACTGTTTGTTATGCCCACAGGAAAAATAACATAAAGATCATCTGTTTTATCATTTGATTATTTATTCTAGGGTCCAAATTCCCTCTGCAGAGGTTTTCTAGTTTAATTTAAGTTATTAGTTCCATTTGAATTCAGTTTTTCCCTGAAAGCAAACTCATGCAATCTATCTGTATTCATTTTTATAAGAAAGTCAATCTTGCATTGATGACGTGCATGAATGATATATACAGATATGTCTTTGTGTGTGTGTATATGTATATAGTCAAGGTCAATAAACATACCATCAGCAGCAGCAGAAGCAGCGGCAGCAGCAGCAGTAGGAGAGGACGCCCTGTGTCTTCGGCTGACAGGAGCAGAGCAGCTTATCGTCTGGCAGATCTTGAATTCCACCCATCTTCTTTTGGACATTCTCTCCTATATTCGGTCCCACCTGTGAACACAACGCCGTCTGCACGATGCTCTGAGCAGTTGAAAGTTTTGTCTGCCTCTAAATTATTGATTTGCTGAAGGAGTACTGTGTCACCAGTTACCCGAGCAACTTTACCAAGTCGACCACTAACAAATGAATTGGGACAGGATTCCATGTAATATTAAAAACACAACAACGGGAATGTATATGGCAAGAAGTGCATACATTCACTATACATCTCAGAGAGAGCAAGTGCTCTAAAAATAAGAATTGACTCAGAAAACTAAAGAGAAATTCATTATTGATATTCGTTGCAGAAATGCCTCTTATCACTATACAGAATAAAGATGAAAAAAGGGTTTTGTTTTCCATAATTGGTTTGAGATATTTTGTTAATCAGATATTTTAAGTCTGTGGGATGAGAAAAAGCTCATGAAGTCTCTTTTCGGTCATTTGCCGTTTTATATGAAATGTAATTTAAAATGTAAGTTTCATTAGGTATATTTTGAGTTAGCATGGAGACAGTCATAACACCCTGAAAATGCTAAGATGTAAAATGCATAAATGGCCCCTGATTCATTCCTGTTTATTAGTGTAGATCAAATTTGACTTTCTTTGTTGTGTCCTCCACTTTCCACCTCCTACCCTTTACCCTGCACCTAAAATCATTAAAGCAGGAAGCAGCACAGACCAGAACAGTTTCTGTCTTCACATCATTATGCAAATACAGAAAAAAATGTGGAAAAACGTGTCATAGAGAAAGCTGCTTTGAATATCACACAACGTTCTCAACAATGTTACAGCAGCGGAGTGAAAGTTAATTTGCCCGAGGAAGATATCACATGTGTTAAAATATTCATAGGTGGTGGGTCTCATCAGTAAAGAGAAGAAACGGGTCAGCAGGTTCCTCAGCGTCATGCTGTGACCCACAACACATGGTAAATGGTGAATGTCAGACTCTCATATATCATGTTTCTTCTCTTCTTCCTGCATATAGCTTCAAATTCTGTATTTGTTCTATTTACTGAAGTCTATCCTAATAAAATATTGTTTCCTCCATCCATCAATCCTTTAAGGGTCACTGGGCTGTTGGAGCCATATTGCTTCTTGTTACCATTAAATTATCTTTCTTGGAGTTTCTTTTTTTTTTAATTGCTCTGAGGAGGTGCAGAGAAATGATATATGCTGAAATTAAGTTAACAACAGAAGGACTTGAACATTTGTGCAATCAACTATAGAGATGAAATGCAGAGTAAACATGATCAAACAATCGTTTACTTAAAAAAATATAATTTCTGGGCATTTGAGCCTTTATTCAATAAGAGTTGTGGGGGAGATTTCTGTTAAATAAAGAATACAGTCAATGCTGTTCTTTGTGACAACATGACATGTAGCAAATGAGTGAAGTGAAGGCGAGAACAACAGTCATTTATTCCTCATAGCTGGGTTTTCTGTTATCTAACATATGTATCACTCAGTCATGCATGAATAACGTTCTGAAGTACATCATTATGGTGTTGGCGGGCAGTGACAAGCACTTCAGGTCATCTTATCTGTGTGTGTGGGGGAGAGAGAGAGAGAGAGAGAGAGAGGAGGGGGGGTCGTGCAGCCGCTGCAGGCGGACTCAAGCCCCATCAGCTTTTAATTTATTCTATAAAATTGACTCATCCAAAAACTGGGTTGGGGTTGTTTGGATTTATAAAAAGCTTTAAAAAAAACAAGAGTTTGTATTCTAATGAGATTGAAAAGGGGGTAACCAGCATAATGGACAAATCAGTGTCTATTAATACAATCATCGTCTTATTTCAAATTGTTCCTCATCATATCATCAGTTATTGCTTCTTTATAATCTCACGTGTGCCTCCAGGTCCAACGACAGGCATGAACTTCATGAATACCTATTTGCTTCCATCTAGTGGTAATAAGTGAATTCATTTTTTAACCTCCACACCGATAGATGGCGCTAACTACCAAGGTCACATTGTGGTTCTTCCTCAAACGACCAAGTTGTGTGTTTCCGGTTTGTGCTGCTCTCAGACCTGTCAGAGGAGTAACTCTCTCCAGCGTGAAGACAAACAACCCAACAGGAGACTTTCACTCGTAGCAATAAGGTATCTGCTGTTTTATTAAATGTCGTGTGGAAAGGTTGTCAGGTTGATCAATGGGTCCATATTAAAAGTCATGTATTAGACCTCAAGCACTGTTTGTAATGAATAACGAGTGTGTCATGCGCTATGTGACTAAGCTAGAGTTTTAATAGTTAATAGTTAACTTCATGCAGAACTTAATTATATCTATAAACCTATCAACTCACGTATGTCCTTTAAAAATCGAATGTACTTCTGTTTGTAATTGTGCTGCACGATATAGGAACTTTATGTCCTGATACAGTTATAGTCAAAGACATTTCATATTTATATCTAAAACAGGCCTGAAAGAGCGATATGGGATCAAAGGAAGTAAATCATGATATCAAGGATATGGAGAACAGATAGAAAGTATTTATGGACACTGACTTTTCAAAGCATATATAAAGAAACATTAAATTATTAATTAATTCAAACTAATGTACATGGAATTAGGATGGGTCCTGAGGCAGGTTTAGCATTACCTGTTAATAACACTTTCTAGGTAAACTACACATGGTTGCAGGACTAATTTGGGACCAATAATTAGCATTTATATCAGTACTGGTATCATTAACTACATTTAATACCTGGAGACCTCCTGGTTATTCTTAATTTTGTATTTCATTTCATATATGTGACAGCTTTAGTCTTGCTTACCTTGCAGAGTCAGAGAACACATGAAAAATATATTTTCAATAATTGAGATATGATGCATTTTATAATCATTAAAAATATTTCCCACTCTAACAACCACATGTTAATAACAACAATTCTTCAATATATAACAAATATATTTGTCTTAAAAGATGTATGTAGTGTTTGTATATACTACAGTGTCACAGTTAGTTAAATGTTACCATCAGAGAGCTCATTAAAACCTGCATGCTTTATGACCACGCGGTTATTGTGGTAACGTGATTCATGTTTTGTTTCTTCTAGCTCCACTGACACTGGCGATGATGTGACGGAGCAGCTGTCCTCTTAGAAAATGGCTGCGTTACCTGGTGTGAGGGCTCTCCTCAACCTCCATCAGTCCGTGACATTGCAGCACAGCTTGAGACTCGTTAATGTACATTTGAGGTCAATGTGCCTTCCGGGGAAGCTTTGCACCGGTCCCACCAAAACGATTGAGCTCAAGCTGCCGGAGAACACAGAGAATGAGTCTCTGCTAGAGAACTTGAACCTCATGGGAGTTGATGTGAAAAAAGCTCGCCAGCGACAGCCCGGCGTGTTTCGGAAAGCTTTCACCAACGAGCAGGGCCTTGCTCAGTTTTTGCAAGGCAAAGGTGCCAGCCGCAGAGTAGTCGCCAGCATCGTATCCCGGTACCCTCGCGCTATCACTCGCTCGAGCGAACACTTGGAACAGCGCTGGGATCTGTGGAGGAACATCTTTATGACTGATGCGGAAATTGTGACCATCCTGGATCGCTCACCTGAGTCTTTCTTCCGCTCCAGTGATAATGAGAACTTGGAGAAGAACAT
This sequence comes from Limanda limanda, assembly GCF_963576545.1. Classification (NCBI taxonomy): domain Eukaryota; kingdom Metazoa; phylum Chordata; class Actinopteri; order Pleuronectiformes; family Pleuronectidae; genus Limanda; species Limanda limanda. The sequence goes on along the minus strand of NC_083654.1, from coordinate 15,529,698 downwards.
AGATTTTCTGACGTCACTGGGACTGAACACCAAAGACCTCCACCGCCTGCTGACAACAGCGCCGCGAACATTCTCCAACAGTTTAGAGCTCAACAGGCAAATGGTGGAGTTTCTGGAAGACATCTGTGCAGAGCTGGGTGGGACGAATCCAGAGCAGTTTGTAAAAGCTGTCATAACCAGAAACCTGTACATTCTCATCCGAAGCACAAAGAGAGTCAAGACAAACATCGATATCCTGAGATCATATCTTAAGCTGAGTGATGCTGAACTGCTGGCTCTTCTACAAGGCCCTGTGGCGGAAATTCTGGATCTTTCAAACGAGTATTTGAAAAACAATTTTAGCAGCCTTAAGCAGAAGATGGTTTCCCTCGGCTGTCGGAGAAATCACATTAAAAAACTGATCATGAGCTATCCAATGGTCCTGTTCATTGGGCCGAGCACATTAAGCTTGAAACTGGACTGCCTGCTGAAAGGGGGAATAACCATGAATCAGATAGTGGAGAAGCCCAAGGTTTTGGACTACAGCACAGAGAACATCACAGGGCGACTGGAGGAGCTGAAGAGAGTGGGGTATGATTTCCACAAGAACGGCATCAACATCCTGGACTCCAGCCGAAAGCGGTTTGATGCAAAGATAGAAAAACTTGCCGGCTCACCAGAAGATGAAATATAATTATGATCATGTTGGAGTGCACTTTTATTTGAACTTGGCTTCAGGATAGTCATGTTTTCTTTTTTCAACAATAACTCATTTATTTTGTGACAATAATATAATTTCTGACAGATCTGAATACATTTCCTAATTGATTATTTGGTGAGTAAAAAGTCAGCAAGTAGTGAACATGACCATCACACCCTCCTATAAAACATACTGTATTCTTTAAAACCCAAAGATATTCACTTTATAAACACTTTAATAAGGACAGAGCTAATTCTCACATTTAAGAAGCTTGACATTTAGAATAGTTGGCATTTTCGAAAATAACTACTTAAATGAACAATTGTGCATCAGAACAGTTTCTTCATTTAATGTTGAATCACTAATTAATAAACTGACTGTTAAATGTTTCATCTCTAACATCAAGTGGAGTAATCAACAATAATTGTTTTGGCTGACAGCTGTCAAAAAATCTATATACACAGTGTTTGTAAATGACTACATGTTGATTGATTTTTGAAATAAAAGTTAATAACATAAGATCTGACTGCATGTGTTATCTTTATTTTCCTATTCATGTGTGTATGTACTCGTATAAACATGTAACTTTTAATGTGAGGAAGTTTTTATCCATACCCAAATAACAAAATACATTATTATTTGACTATTGACGACAGACAAATAATAGTATAACAAATAGTTATATTAATCATAATAATAACTGGGAATAAGCACCACAGACATGTAGAGGCGGAACCATCATTCGTTGCTAGTTTGGCACGGACGCCGCTTGACAGCTGCACAACATCATTCTCTCACGCTGCCGGATTGTTGCTGTGTGACTCAGGGTGAGAAACACTAGTGAAGTCCGTTTTATACACTTAATGCGTCTTGATCTTTATGACGATACTTTTTTAAACAATCAGAAATGAATGAATAAGTCGTTGTTCGCGGTGTTGCACGCGTCAACTGCCTGTTAGCCGTTAGCTTGGTAGCATGGTCGCGATCATTCAGTTGATGTTAGCAGAATATGCCACACCAGCAGTTTACTGTGACAACCTCAGGAACAACACACAAGTAACTCGGTTCATTTAAAGATGGACGTTACAAGATGCACATGCATTTTCAAATTAGCTCTTAAACGAATGGGAGGAAGAGAAGAGCAGATTGCAAAACATTCTTATATTTGTGTTTACATGTGTGTGTGTGTGTGCTTTTATTTTATTCTGATTACCATCTTTGATTTTCCTGTGTGTGACTATTATTTTGCAATAATTAATCATATTGTTTTCAATGCCCAAAATAACTTGTGACATAATATTGTGATTCTGATTATATGACACCTGAGGATATGCAGCTTGATTGTGTCGAGACTCACTGGATCATGAGATTAATAATGTTGTCGTGCTCTGTTTTAAACGTAGCTGGTCACCTGGTGAGGTCGGTGATGGAAAAAGCCGCGGAGGTCACCGCTGAGAAGGGGACGAAGGTAGCTGTAAAGGGCGAAGCGGCCCTCAGACCTGAGTAAGGACCTTGTGAAATCCATCTGAGTCATTCTCGAAACAGAAAGAAGTATGCTGAAACAACGGGATGATTATGACCTTCTTCTTTTTCTTGTCATTGCAGATTCATAACAACCAGAGAAAAATTTCACGGCTATATAGATTCCGAGGCAAAAGGAGGAAAGGCAGCTGATAATGGTGCAGCTGAGGAGACAAAGGAGACGTGTGTGTCGGGGCCTGAGGTGAAAAAGTTTAAGGCCGACCCAGCGGAAAGGGCAAAGGAGGGGTGGCCTGATGGTAAACGCCTTCGAGGTCAAAATAAGTCGAGGCCACACAAGAAGCCGACCGCCCATGATGAAAAACGACTGTGTCTCTCCATAATTCAGGTATGAAGCGTTAACTGACTCTTCACAAACACGTGAAATATTTCTGTCAGCTGATGGATGCTGTCCGATCTTCTCTCCATTTAGGAGAACAGGGAGTGTCCCTTTGGAGACAAATGCCAATTTTACCATGACGTCGCTGAATACCTGGCCTCTAAGCCGGCTGACATCGGGGAACGCTGCTACCTCTATGATACGTTTGGAAAATGTTCTTATGGTCTCTGCTGTCGCTTCGCCAAGGCACACACGTCACCTGACCTTCAAACCATGGAGAACACAGAGCTAACAAAGGTTCTCGAAGGCAGGAACCCGGTGACAAACAGCTTGAGCAAAGACCTCCAGATTCGTCTGAGGAAGCGTACTGTGCCCTTCAAAAAGTCAGAAGAGTACCTGGAAGCACTTTCGAACAACCGGGACAAAAAAACAGAACAGCAAGGGAATGGTAAGAGGATTCAAGTGGTTTTAGATCTACTGATTTTGATTTACATGTGTTTACAAGTATTTCTGCTTCTCCTTAAGCATGCAGCTGGCAATTGTAGTCTTTTAATTTGTCTTTTAAATGGTTGAAGTTGTATTGACATTGACAGAGTGCAGAAATTGGCAGCATTTCAAAAGTAGGGCTTGGTATCCAAATACAAATAGACATATTTCAAATTTGAATGGATTAAATCTGGTTTTATAATTCGGTTCTTTACACACTCAGGTGAAGCGTGTGCAACTAAAGTATCAGCAGATCCAGCAGGAGGAGAGCAGCACGTCTCTACTGAAGCAGAAACAAAGGTACAAAGTTGGAGTTCTCGCTTTTTATCATCAGTCGATCAACCAGATGACCATGGTGTTGTGTGTCATTTTGTTAATAGTTTTTTTGGTTTCTTTGTGCCAAGCTTCAGTCCAGCTCAGATAAACAGCCTCCAGTGAAGACGGTCGGGCCACTGACTGATGAAGATATCATCAAGTTGCGCCCATGTGAAAAGAAACGGGTACATCTCAGCCAACTAAACAGAATATCCTCCAAAATTACTGCATAATGTGTCAAAGTATTTCACTGAGTGAGATAAAACAAGAATACATATCTTCTTGCTCAACAAACACTTCATTAAAAGCCAATTCACGCTGATAAATACTCTGGAGACATTACATTTCTCTATGAGTAGTGTGCGTACATGGATAAGAAATGTGTGTCTTTGTGTTTCTTTGATGAAGGTGGACTTTCGAGACAAGCTCTACCTTGCTCCTCTTACAACTGTAAGTACGACCAGATTGATGAATATTGAAGTTTCTGTTATATGTTTAATAATTAAAAACTGTGACATATTGCAAAATTTGCATTGTGAAGTGTATAGTTTATCAGAATCAGAATCAGAAAGTATTTATTGCCAAGTAGGTTTACACCTACCTGGAATTTGCTTTGGTTATTGGTGCATACAATGAACATAGAAACATAAAAACACAATAAATACACTACACATAAGAAAAAACAATAGTAATAATAAAAAACAATATATATTTACTCACTATTTACTTCTTATTTACTCACTTTTTCTAATATTTATACAAGGTAGCATTTATTTAGACATAAACATATCTATATAAAAATATATAAAAGATAAAAGCTATAAAAAGTGAAGTAAAAGGTGAAATGCACAATGCCCAATGCAAAAAGCAAAACAGTGAAACAGTGAACAGTGTCAAACATATGTTTGTTTTATGTTTAAAACAAACATATTACACTAATGAGAGAACAAATTATATCAAATTAATGCCCATAATAATACTTCCCCCTCTATCCTCAGTGTGGAAATCTGCCTTTCCGCCGTGTGTGCAAGCGTTTTGGTGTAGACATCACCTGTGGGGAGATGGCCATGTGCACAAACCTGCTTCAGGGGCAGCAGTCCGAGTGGGCCCTGCTCAAGAGGCACGAAAGTGAAGATCTTTTCGGCGTCCAGGTGAATTATTGTGGAAAAATTTTAAAACTCTTCAGAACTCATCCAAGCTCATGTTGTGATTTTGATAATGTCTACTTCTCAGTGAAACATTTTTTTTTTTCATCAGTGCTGAAATTAAAACATGTGTCTCCAGGTGGAGGGCTCCTTCCCCGACACCATGACGAGGTGTGCGGAGCTCATCAACAACAACACTGATGTCGACTTTGTGGACATTAACTCTGGATGCCCCATCGATCTCGTCTACAAGAAGGTAAGCCCTCATCAAGGAAGGGTTCCAGAATCAGTCTCATTATTGTTTTTATGGTTTCCCTCCCTGCAGTGTAAGCTGTTGCAAGATAGGGCCCAGTGTGAAAAATGTCCTGATCAATTTTATCAAAACTTTTTAATCTTTAATTTAGACGATAGAAGGTATAATATAAAATCATTCTTATAATGTTACTGCACTGTAACTTTTAATTGAGTACATAAGGCAGGAAAGCCGCATTTAACGGGAAATATAAAGCATCAATGTGACACTTCTTTGACAGATGTTTATTTGCTTTTCCTCATCAGGGCGGAGGATGTGGCTTGATGAACCGCACCAGGAAGTTTGAACAGATTATCAAGGGAATGAGTTATGTAAGTGTCTTATTTACCTTCTGTAAAACCTAACATAGAGAAGGTCAGTTATGCTTCGGTTTACCATACAAGAGGAAATACTCAAAACAAATGATGACTATAACTGTACCTTGAAAACAATGTGTTTCTTTAGCTGGGATCACATAGACAGTGATTCTACAAAGTTTCTAATTCAAAGTTAAAGGCTGAATGAAAACTTGTTTTTCTTCCGGCAGGTCCTTGATGTCCCTTTAACAGTCAAGATCCGCACGGGAGTTCAGGAGAAGAGCAACATGGCACACAAACTCATCCCAGAGATGAAAGATTGGGGCGTCTCCATGATCACGGTCAGGGTTTAAATAGCAGATGCATTAATGCATAATAAAAGAGAGATGAGTTTGAGCCGTTTGTTTATCCTGCCAATAAAAAGATTTTACTTGTTATACCTGCAAATTAAAAAGATATGATTTTGGCATCAAACGATAATGATACTTGTCATTTCCTTCCAGCTGCATGGCCGATCCAGAGAGCAGCGCTACACTAAAGGAGCTGACTGGGACTATATCACCACCTGCTCCCAGCTGGCCAGTCCGATCCCATTTTTTGGTATGTTGACATGTAAAGGATTGCAGCTGCTCACAGAAAACTGAAGAGGGCAAAATGTTAATATGGAGACAAATACTGGGAAAGAGAGAACAACCCCCTCTACTGTACAAAAACAGTAATACAATGAGGAAGTTTCATGTTTGTAAAGTCATGCACGGGCCATAAAAGAACATTCTGTTTGTGGGTGAAGAGGTGAGCTAAAGTGACTTGATTGTATTGTTCCAGGAAATGGAGACATTCTGTCCTATGAAGATGCCATGAGGGCAAAAGAGACTGGAGTTTCTGGTATTATGATTGCAAGGTACACAACATCGATACAATAATGGTAATACCTGACAATAAAATAATACAGATCCCATAAAATTCTGTTTTGGATGTTTGGATTTTGTCTTTTCAGGGGTGCTCTGATTAAGCCCTGGATCTTCACTGAGATAAAGGAGAGCAGACACTGGGACATCTCGTCCAGCGAGCGCCTGGACATCCTCAGAGATTTCACCAACTTCGGTCTGGAGCACTGGGGCTCTGACACCCGGGGTGTGGAGAAGACCCGCACCTTCATGTTGGAGTGGCTGTCCTTCCTGTGCAGGTGGGCAACATCATGCACTTCAATATATTGTATTTCTTTTTTATAAGAAAATATTATATAACTGTTTTTCATATTCTGTGGGGATATAGTTAATGATGTTTCATATTAACATTTTCATGGGTGGAAAGGAAGGAAGTTGAGATGTTTTTCTGTCAAAACCCCATGTTTTTGAATTCTTATATTCTGTAACAGCAAAACTGATGATAAGGTTTATTTTTCCTTCTTCATCACTCTGTGTCTCAGATATATTCCAGTGGGTCTTTTGGAGCGAGTGCCTCAGAAAATCAACGAGCGACCTCCGTACTACATGGGCAGAAACTACCTGGAGTCACTGATGGCCAGTCAAAACGCTGGGGACTGGATCAGGATTAGGTGAACAGGAAACCCGTATATATATAAAAAAATAACATTCAGCGAGCTGCATTAAGTCTAAAGAGATCGTTTAATGCATTTTATGACTATAACCTTTTCCCTCTCCCTTCTCCAGTGAAATGCTCCTCGGACCTGTCCCGAACACCTTCAACTTCCTGCCCAAACATAAAGCCAACTCCTACAAGTGATTTTCTCTTTGTCTGACAATCAAAACATCCATGTTTTTTTGAAAATCATTTCGTTTTAAATAATAAAAGACTATCGAATTGCTTGTTTCTTTGACCTGTGATGCAATGAGTACATGGATGTTTGTATACTTTCAATATATGCAATAAAGTCTCTGGCCACACCAAGATATTAACATTTTACTTTAAATGTATATTTCAACTCATTACAAGAGTATATTGAGCTTCATAATCTTGAGCTTCATAATCTGTAATTATGGAGTACATTTTTTAATCAATGGGGGAGAGTTTACTGAGTTTACTAATTTTGTTGTGATGTGACATTAAGTTACTAGAATTAATGCAACACTGAGACCCCTTATACCCCGAGTCATCAGTCTGCGTGGCTACATGTGTAGAGTATGACATATTATAGCATCTGTATGAAACTTGTTATACTTTCAACTCAAAGACATTGATTCTACTTTGGAGGATTTTAGTAATTGATTGTTCACATAAAAAATTCTCACGGTGATTGTGTTATTTTAATGCTCAAATTTAAAATGTACGTTACATTATAAAAATCTTTGAGAATATATTTTTTTTGGGAAATTTTATGAACATTTAGAAAGTTACACTTTGATTAATAGTTCAAATTAGATTCTTCAAAACACAGGCCACCTTGTTAGGTTCAACTTATAATAAGATTATAATAATCATAAGATCTAATGGAGTTTTCAGTTCGATCTTTACTAAGGTACTAACGTTCAGTTCGGATAGAGGTAATAATTAACCATATTTGTATGACTGAAGTGGTGTTGAACTAGACCACATTACAATTAGAAGTGTTTCTATTGTTTCTACCGAAAAAAAACAAGTTCAGGCCAAAGCTTAAATGATAATAAATCCTACCAATTAACACAAAACATTTTGATCATTTCATTTGTTATATACAATAATTAATAATAATAATAAACATGGAACTTCCTCCTTTTCTGTTTCCTCGCAGCTGATTGGCGGGTTTACACACTTGGGCCTTTAATTGGCCTCAGGTGACAATCAGCCACCAGGTGCAATCAATCAGACTCAGACTCCTACTTGAACCGCTGCGGGGACACAGGGACATTATCCGGAGTATCACCGTGTGAGCTTGACCGTTCACGTGGATCCATGGCTGGGCTGGAGCTGTTGGTTGGGCTGGTTGGACTTCTGCTGCTGTCGGTGCAGGGCTGGGAGCGGATCGACGACGCCAAGCTGATCAGTCAGTACGAGGCCGGGCGCTGGACTGATGCTCGGGGCTTTGCTTCGGAAGGTAAACTTCGATGTCTCTGTCTCTGCTCTGATGTGTCTCCACACTCTGGACGCTCCTAAACCTGCAGACGTGTGCTTCAGCAGCAGGGAAACGGGCAAATCCTGAGGACCTGTATGTATTTGAGTGTTTTTGAGCAAGGACATTTAAATTGATCGTATTTCAGGTGGAAAGTTGAGTCTTTTTAAAGGTTCAGTGTATATCATTTAGTGGTATGTTGCTGCTGAATACCTCCAAACATCAAGGAGAACCACTGGTAGCCTTCGGTTGTCCAAAAAACTCAGTTTGGATTCTGTTAAAAAACATGGCCTCCTTTTAGAGGACCTGCTGTAGATTTAAAGTATTTAAATGTAACAGGGCTGTAGAATTTGTACAATTGCTGCTGTGAGTAATGTTGGTTAATTGTTTTGACTGGTTAGTGCTCTCCATATATTTTACTACTTGTGCAGTCAGATTTTAGCAGCACCTTTTGTTAACTAACCTTGTCTTGTGTTCAATAAGTTACATGTTCCCTTTGTGGTTGGACTGTGTTGTGACTTATTTTAACTAAATGGACTGGATTTACGATTGTAGCTATTTGTTAAATGTTCAATTGATCAGTGCATACTGGAGCTCAGTGGCTGAATTTTTACTCAAACAAATGAACAAATATCTACCTGAGAATTCTACATTAGGAACCTTTTTTTTTCTTTCAATACAGTTTTTGTTTTTCATCTACCCTTCAGGTGTCGGCTATGAGGATGATTTAGAGCCAATTCCTGAAGATGAACTTCCTGAGGTTGAAGGTGATGCCACCAGTAACATGGATGATTTTGCTGACTTTGGATTCCATGGGGCAGATGACGGTCCTGTTTCAACTAACCTGCCCAGCAGTACAGATCAATATGAGGAGGAATTTGTGGAACCCCCACCAAGGAGATGGACCAGTAGCACCAGTTTGGGCTCTAAAGGCCTCGATGTTGTCTGTACTGAAAATGGTTTTCAAATTACTCTGCAGACAGGGCAGTTAAGTGACGTTAGAGTTTTGGGTAAGTACTTACATTTTCTGATAATTTTAAAAGTCAAGTTTAATTTTGATGAATGTTCTCTACTTAAGAATACATTTCCCTCCAGGCTCAGCAGACTTGTTGCCTGTCATGGATGCTCCAGAGTCTTGTGGTTATGATGTGAACTCTCTCAGGAATACTTTGACTGTACCTTTTGGTGGATGCCATGTAAAACATGTAAGTTTTTAATTGCTTTTGTGTTTTTCCAGAAGATGGTTAGAACATGTAGTGCTTCTTTTTAACTTAACATTCACAGTCTAATGCAAAAAGCTCTATTTTGAAGTCATTTCAGACCGACAGCTACGGACTGGAGTTACTGTACGCCAATGAGTTTGGTCAGACACAAGTTGCTACAGCGAATTGTGAAGAGAGTCTGAAGTATGACCCTGGCATGCGCCCTCGCTCTGACCAACCTAAGGAAAAGTGCGCAAATCCACCCGTTCTACCAGCACAAAGTGAGTGCAAACAGGGATTGTGCAAAAATTAGCTGGAACTGAAAAATGGCTGTAATGGCCAAAGATTTACCTCAGCTATCAGACTGAGCAAATATAGGATAGTATGTACCATCAACAGGAGTTAAGAGACTGAAGTATTCATAAATTATTATGCCACTGAAGCTTAAGTGTCTGACTTTTCTATTGGATCACTATTATAATGTCTATTGCACTTGTTTCAGATTGTGCAGTCGCTTCTGGGGAAAAGGTGTCTTGTGGCGATCCAGGAATCTCCTCTGCAAATTGTGAAAAGCTTGGATGCTGTGTGGATTCTGTTTCATCAGTTTGCTACTATCCACTGGATGGTAAGGATTCTGTTCATCTGTTTTCAAAGAAATTCTTGTAATTCAGAAACCGGTAACCTGAAAGTTCTGATCTATATTTTCATTATAGAGTGCACTGGAGATCAGTACTTTGTGTTTGCCATTCGCCTCAACTCTGCATCCATCCCTGTGGACCCCACCAAGCTTGTTATTCCTGGATATCCAAATTGTAAACCAGCCATTGTTAATGACCAGGTTGCCATCTTCAAGTTTAAAGTTACAGAATGTGGAGCTCGTTCCTATGTAAGTTGACCCCCCCCCATGACTCTTGAATAGTGCTCCTGCTTAAATGATGTTTGCAGCCGCTTTCAGTGCATTTTAAATATAGCTGTCCAAAATGACAATATTACCATCAACACACTACTCACCCAGTGCACCCTTTGTGGCAAGAAGTGGCTAATATTGCTTCTAAACTTTACTTTGTGTGCTGCTTTTGCTTAAAATAGGATCATGTTTCTCAGTTCACTTGATGTGAACACATCCTAGCACTGATTAGTAATCTCTCAACTGCTGAATGTCTCCAATAATACATTTTATTGGGCTTCATAGCTACTTGTCGCTTTAAAAATGCTTGAAGTACATTATACATGCCAACCTGAAGAGAAAATTACTTCTCTTTTACAGGACGTGGGTGAGACAAAGATCTACTTGGCTGAGGTGCAAACTGTTGTCACAGCTCTGAACCTCAAGTATGGAGTAATTACAAGAAATGACCCACTCAAGTAAGTAGTCTATGCAGCACACGTAAATCTGTTGATGCAATTCTATTTAAGTTATTTATCATTTGTCTTAATGGCAGTTTTGGTTTTACACTAACGTGCCAATCTTAACCCCCCTGTCTTTACAGATTCATGGTTGAGTGCCGCTACAGCAAAGATGGTGACGCTCAGCAGTCACTGGCCAGTGTTGGTTACATGGTCAAGACCCCACTGTCCACGTTGCCATCATCAGTCATTGCCGCCGGCTTGTATAGTGTTCAGTTGAGAGTTGCTACAGGTCGGTATTAATTTGTTAGAAAACCAAATGCAATATTCTTTGCTGGACTGGAGTAAAAGTTTGCTTGTCTGTATAATCCTAACAGATAGTACGTACTCGAGTTACTTGACCACTTACAACCAACCCTTGCGCCTGCTCCTTGGCAAACCGGTGTATCTTGAACTGCGGCTGAATACTCCATTACCAAAGGCCGTAATTCTCGTCAACTACTGTCTAGCGTACCCTTTCTCTGCAAAGAATGCACTTGTGCTTGTTTATGAAAGGTAAGTATGACTGGTCCACTGCATTTTCATTAATATCCTTGCCCTCTGTCCACCTATAAATAACTTGTGTTTGCCTCTGTAGATGTGCCAACCCATTTGACCCCAACGTGTCCATCCTTCAAGTCAGCGACGCTACTAAATCACGCTACACAAAGCGCTTAATAGTCAATGCCTTCCAGTTCATGGATCAAACGACAAACAAGTACCTTGATGAAGAAGTGAGTGGAGAACTCTGGGCTAACACTGACTGTCCATGGACATTTAAACCTAAGAGAATGGTATTGAAGGATCTGTACTACTTGCAAATGATCACTAAAGCTTTGAAATATTTTCTTCTGCAGATTTATTTCATGTGCTCTACAGAAGTTTGTTTTCCATCAGAAAGGACTTGTGTAGAGCAATGCATTTGATGGAAAGGTGAGTCTTAATCTTGAAAATTTGTCAATTCTATTAAATGTTGTCTAACCATGTTCTTTTGCTTCTAGGCACCATAGGGATTTGCTGGAACTCCTGAGATTAACTAAACAAATAAATGCTATATTTTAAATTACAGTAACAGTTGTTGGTTCTTTAAAAAATATATTCTCTTGTAAACCATTCTATATAGACTTTGCTTTTCAATATAATCAGTTACAGGAATGGTTAACTGGTCATTTGTTGAAGATTACCTGCAGCTTTTAGGTCAATCTAGTAGCTGCTAACTATTCATGAGGGCATTGATAACAATCACATTCACAAACTTTTTGTGACACTGAAAAGAAAGTGTTTCACTGAATGCAGCATTACAATGAACATGTTTTGGAACAGCAGCTTAGACTGTATCTGCCATCTTGCACTCAACATTAGAAGCTTCTGTAGCAAGTTGCCACCATACATGTGCTCGACCATCACATGTCTGTCAATGTCTTTTCTTATAGTAAACCTCTAATTGCTAGAATTACTTTTGAACATGCATTGGTGTGATAACTGCGATGAAATAAAAAATCCTTAGTTTTTATTTTGGTAACATGGAGGAGGTAGGGATTTATGAACAGCACTACCACAGCCAGTCACAAGATGGGATCACTGCTTTGCTCCCCACACATTCTGAAGTTCCTGGAGAATCCCCAACTAACCTGGAAGTTGTGAGGGTGAATGTTTTTTCTAAATATTATTTAGAATCAAAAACTGGCCAACACTGACTCAAAGTCATGTACAACTTGGTGTCTGACCTTATGACATGGTTTAAGCAGACTAGACAAAAGTCCTTTGTTATATAATAAAAAGAATAATCTGAGAAATCGGTGAGTAAGGTTGGCACACTATTGGATAGGTAAAGGTTCATGTATAAATAATATTTTGAAGAGTATTATTTTTTTATATAAAAACGGCATTTGTTGAAATGAGCCAAAATTGTGTGTATTTTATTGCGGTTTTCATGTGCCAATGAGTGTAAAGATTGCCCCAAAAAAATGAGTAAGGATGCAGGTGGACAATGTGGTAACATTTAGGAAACTTCAACTGTCCATTTCAAATCTTTGTCTTAAAATGGGCGCGGAACGGAATGCGACGCGGAACGGACGCGTCGCGGAAATTAAAAATTTAGTAAAAATGTTTCTAAAAACATAAAACAATTATGGGCTAAAATGCATCAATGACGACTAATTAAAACTTAAAATGTTTCCTTTAGAATCTATTAAAATCTCAAGCGTCTATTTTTTGCGCTTGATGCGAGCGTACCACGCCAGGAAACACACTGAAAAATCATTTTAAACTATATTGATGACATATTTTATGATATAAATTATCAAATATGCATCCCATAGTTTGAATTCCCCTTCTGTTGTCCTGGAGATTTAATTTTACCAATCACATTATTAAATGTCCCCCTCTGCCCATCCACTACAGCAGGGGTCTCAAACTCAAATTACCTGGGGGCCGCTGGAGGCAGTATCTGGGTGAGGCTGGGCCGCATCAGGTATTCCACAAAAAAAAAAACTTTGCTAAAAAAATCCAAACTTCTCTAATGTCATTACTAACAGTTATTTAACTTCAATGGGTTCTTCTGAACATGAATAGAATATTGAAGAACACGAACAGTTCTTGTAAACATGGCTTCTCTTGCCTACTTCTTGCTGCCAGAGACCTGGCAGCGCTTCCTCTCACATAGCTGAGCCACATTTGGCTTGAGGGAGGAAGCAGTTGAGACCCTCAGTATGGCTTGAAGATGATCATCAGTAAGCCTGGACCTGTACCTGGACTTATTGAAGTTCAAGGTGGAGAAGAGCTTTTCACACAAATATGTGCTCCAAAAAAGGCACATGGTCCGCTTAAACATTCGGGAAAGCTCAAGGAAGCTGGGGTTCAATTCTCACAAAAATTGCCCCAGCTTGTCTTCCTTTCCACTCACCTCCCTGAACTTGGCTTTGAGGTCAGAGTTGCACTGCAGGCCAATGAGCTCCATTTGAAGCACAGGAGGGGCATCTTGCACATCAAAGGAGAAGGGATCCGCAAAATTTTTGTAAAAGTCGCTCTGTGCGTCTTGAAGTCTGCAAATCTATGATCAAATTCCTCCTGTAGCCTCACATTTTTCTATACATTTTTGTGCTTACTTTGTGCCGGCGTGTTGGCTTGCCTGCGTTCTGGGACTTATTTGAGCAGATCCGGTACCTCTCGTATCGAAAAAAATATGAACATTAAAAAAAGTTTTTTAAGAAATGATTAAAATAAAATATAACAATATAATGTAATCACTAGAAAATTACGGAGCCCCTGTTGACATCGGTGGATGAATTACTAATTTGTGGCAACGCAATAACAAGATAATCTAATAAAATATATATAAAGCTTTCTTAACAACAGCATCACAATTTCATAAAATAATAACAAATGCAGACTTCTAAGATGAACCAAAATAACTAGCACATCGTCATGTACAGTCCGTGGCTCGGTGCGTAAATGTCACCACCAGAGGATGAGGGAATTTAAATCATTAAAATTCATCCACACATATCAGGTGTAAATAATAATGTAAAACAGCCCAGACTGTAAAATGTAGATATTAGTTCAATGACGTGTTATAAACTGCTGCGGTTTAGAATAATCTGTCTGCGTAAAGAAGCTCCCAAAACCTCACAGCGCAGCGTGTGCGTAAAGGAGCCGTGGTGTCCCTTGAATTTGCCTTCAATTTAACAAATTGTGTGTGTGTGTGTGTATGTGTGTGTGTTCCGTTCCGCTGGACACAGAAGTCGCATTTGCTCAAGACGCCACTTTATTAATCACTGACATAAAGACTGATATCGTCACTGCAGTATAGCCTAAATAAGTCCCACTGCATTGTAAGTGGCACGTGTGTGCTGTTTTAAGCGGCGTTTTATGTGCGTTCCGGGACCTGTGCTCGTCGTACCTGCGCTGTGATATGTACTTAGCGTTCCGGCACCTTGTGATTTATAAATGAAGCACTGGATACATCATGACCTGCGCGAAAGAGGGCAGAAAACTATGAATTTCACCCTCCTGCACCGCACATCCAAAGCCACTCTTTTCTCTCCCGGCTCTCTCTCTCACTCACTCTCACACGTACACACACACACGACCCCGCCCCCCATGTCACTCACTTGCATGCTGCGTTCACTGGTCAGGCACACAGTAGGAAACCAGAACATCATAACATTGTCCCACACAGCAGCTAACAGCGGAGCTGCTACAATGTTTGTGCGGGCCGCACTAACATTAAACTTTCATATTAAGGTGGGGGCCACAAAATATCGTCCCGCGGGCCGCAATTGGCCCGCGGGCCGCGAGTTTGAGACCCCTGCACTACAGCCACACAAGCAGTCATAAAGATAAAAAGAGAGGGGGGGCTACGGATTCTCCACATGGGCTTGAGGTCCGCTGTGAACCCGGCGTTACGTGACGAAACGTTTACCCACAATTCTCTGCGCCAGGATTACGTGTTGGGGATGTTGTCGTGAACCAGTGAATAAACCACAGACTGTGTAGAAGTACTTTGTGTCCACAGGAGCTGTCAGGTGAGGAGTCACATGTGGATTTCAGCTGCCCGGTGACCAACACAACACCAAGTAAGTCCTGACCATCATGTGCCTGGTTTCAGGAGGAGAAGCTAGCTAGCTCTCGCCCAACGTAGCCTGAAGTTACTGAGCTGTGTCATGTAGTTAGCCTGTCAGCTAACAGACGTGTTTCCCTGCGTCACCCTCAGTTGAAGATGTGTTGAGTCGGGCTTGTATGTAAAGATGTTAGGCTACCGGTAACAGAGTGTAGTCGAGCCCCAGTGTAACGCTGTTTTATTTATATATATATATATATATTCGTATAGTGACAAGTACACAGCTGCTATGAACGTCTCCCTACACAAATGAGCTATGTAACATACAACACCACAGCATATGTTACCTACACTAATATTGTAAAAGTATCTCAATGCATAATATACACAACTTTCCTGAATTGAATATGTAACAAATTGTTATGTGCATGTATGAAAACCATAAAACCATGCATATGCTGAATATTATGTCCAAAAAGTTAATTTTCAGATTCAGTGCTAATAATGAATTTAGCTTATTTAGGTACTCAATGTTTGTGGGAGTATATGTTGTATAACCTTTGTGAAATATTTAATGATCCCACTGAGGTTTTTTAAATTAGAGCAGCTGAATACCCCTCACCTCATCCTCCCATTCCAAACATGAAGGAGAACCTTCGGCATCCTTCAATTGTCATTAGAATATATTTAATATGTCCAGTTTGGAAGACTGTAAAAACATGGTACCCTCCTGATGTAAATATAAAGTATTTCAAGGTAAACGACCCATTCTAGGGTAAAGAAATCAATAATTTGTACAATTTAGATGATCACACACAAATGAAAACAATAGGATTATTTTATATTCAATTTCTGCCGATAGATCCCTTATACCTCAATCTTACACACCGATCCTTTAAATAATAAATGTAAAGTGGAACAAACCAGGGCAATGGTGGACTAAATTCTGACATTTCAATTTTGTGGTGCGGTAACTTGACATCAATTCTATTTGCTGTTGATTTAGAAACTACAAGATGTACGAAATACCAGGCCAGTCAGTTCTGCACTGTTGCAAAATCACACCAGCCCCACTTCCTGATATGGAACTTGCACTTCTGTCCCTCTCCCCAGTTACAATGTGTGCATGACTGAGACGGAAATTCCAGCATTGGTCAGCATTTAGCAGGATGGCGTGTTCTTTGTCCTATAAAACGTTGCAGGGTTGAAAGTAGACTCTCACACCCTTTCTGCCTGTTGAACCCTCAGCTTCTCCTGTCGCTGGCAAACATGGCTCATCTCAAAACGCTTTTCAAGTATGTGGACGAACACCAGGATCTGTATGTGCAGGTAAGCTCATTCTGATAGAAGTTTTGACAATAGTTTAACACAAGATTAATGTTTGATGTGTTACGCTTATAGTCCACTTATCATTGGACTGATATGAAGTATCTCCCATATAGCTCTTGTAACTCAATGCAGCTCTGTTGTGTTTGTCTTTGTTAATGAAGAGCATAGTCACTCATTCATTTTGAGTGAGCTTGGGTTAGATGTGTGAGCCAAATGTGATAAAAGTTGAGCTAGTGGACCTCAGCAAATCCCTTCAGTGACATGTTAACAGTAGCTGCAGTTAAAGTTAATGGAAACCGAGGCTTTAACCAAACCTTACGTTTATGTGAATGTATTTAATTTCTAGCGTCTTGCCGATTGGGTGGCAGTCCAGAGTGTGTCTGCTTGGCCAGAGAAGCGTGGGGAGATCAAGACGATGATGGAAATGGCCGCCAAGGACATTGAGAGACTGGGAGGCACAGTGGAGATGGTTGACATTGGCAAACAGAAGGTGAGGGTGTACTTTTAAGGGTTTTCAGGAACTTTTTCATGCTACTTTTGAAACAGAATTCCAAACAATGGGCCTAATTCTCTCCAGAAACTTGAACCTCTCCAAAAAGGTAGCTGTATAATATACCCATTATATTGTAAATTGTTTTAACGCAGCTTCCTTCTGGAGAGGAGATCCCCCTGCCTCCCATTGTGCTGGGGCAATTGGGGTCAGACCCTGGTAAGAAGACTGTGTGTATCTACGGCCACCTTGATGTCCAGCCAGCCAGCATTGATGACGGCTGGGATACAGAGCCTTTCACTCTGGTGGAGAAAGATGGTAAGAACAAATCTATATCAGCTGTTTACAATTAATTGTATACAATTTTACCCTGGAGCCAGTTTGGGAAAATGTGTAAAGGTGTTAAATGAATTTGTTTGCTGGGCATGTAAGAGGAGATGTGTTGTGAATGACTGCAAGGTTTCTGTTCCCACGCGTCCATGTAATGATTTTCATTTTTGGTTTTGCTAACTTTCAGTATCAAAACTAAAATAAATTACCTGCAGACAACCGAGGAGCACAGTTAAGTCAAAGTAGTTTGAATTAGGCATAAAGTAAAACCTTTTAACATCACTTTCTCTTACTAATATGATCAAACTTGTTTCTTTTTCAACAGCATTACTGAAATTTAACTTTGAGTTAATTATCCTTTGAGCTTTTATCAGCTTTGTTCTTGTGATCATATCACTGTTTGCATATTTCCAAAGTCCAACCCAGAGCCATATTCTTAATCATGTCTTATCTGCAGATCGAGTTGAACCAGTGCTGTTGTTTTTAAGTAGAATCAGCAATAGGCTTTCCAGAGGGCAAAAGGGCTGAGGTCAGATACTAAATGTAGTTAATATATTACATAATGATGGATGTTGTTTAGTGTTTTTGTTTATATTTAGAATCCATTTTTATTATTTAAGCCTAACTGAAGACAAAAATATCAACTGCCACCTATGCATTGTTAGACTCTACACTGGAGTGGGTTGTGCTTATCATATGCTAAACAACACAAAATGAACCAACTGTATGCTGTTTACTATAATTATTGTGATCCAGTGTTTTTGTGTCTGCACAACGGCTTCCCTTTTCCATCCATACTGATACATTATCAAATTACATAAAAGTCACAAGTAAATTTTTCAATACATTTTGATACAACTTTTCACATCCTTCCTTATTTTGCTTGCTGGATTTTTGGTTCAACTAATATCAATACCGAAATCATCTTGTGTTTTGTCTGGTGACAGTCAGCTGACAGAAAGAACATCCACTTCCTCTTGTCCGCTTCCTGTCTGTTGAATTATTTTCTTACTCGCCAACATGTTTCAATTTCTATTTCTTCTAACCTTGCTCCCACGTATTTAATGTGGAAGCGATCTGCAACTTTGTCTGTACATATTGTGTGGGGCTGCAGATATAATAACCCCAAAGAGGTAATTTCCCAGCAGAGAATATAATGTTAGATTAATAATGGATGGATAGATAACCTTTCTTCCCTTTCATTCTGTCTAAGGATAGTCAGATGGCACCAGAGAAAGTAAAATCATGGTACCTGAATCAAGTGGTTATCTCAGACTCAGCTCTATGGGACGAGTCTTAATTTGATCCGAGCTTACCTTAACTGTATTTGCCAAAGGGAGAGAAGAGTTGAACATTGAGACTGACCGTAACACAGACTTTTTTCTGCAAACAAACACAATCATCAGAATAATTTGAAAGACGTAACAATCTCAAGTAAAGTCTAAACTAAAAGGTTCATTGTCTTTACAGGTAAGCTCTTTGGAAGAGGTTCTACTGACGACAAGGGTCCAGTTTTGTGCTGGTTTAACTGCATTGAGGCCTACCAGAAGATCCAGCAGGTAGATATAAACTTAAACATTTAGATCACACTTTAATTCATGAACACATGGTCGGATTAACTGATATTAAAGGAAAAGATATAGCACAGTGCAATTCTGCAGAAATGAATTATCTCAGTGATAAAGTACAGAACTGATTTGATAATTAGTTGTCGATCACGTCTGACCCGTCATCGGGAAAGTGGTCAAAGGTCTCAAAGGACGAAATTGTTACTGGTGTTGCACATTTTATCCAATCAACACTTAATGATTAATCCAAGTCAGATCCCTGAAACGACAAGTGACATGTGACATTGGTTTTGTCAAGCAAAACAATGACACAGGATATGCTTAACTTTCACTCAACAGCTCCAGTAAACAAATCCAGTAGCTATTCTATGATCAAAAGATAGTGTGATTTAATTGCACAGTTTCA
Source organism: Limanda limanda (assembly GCF_963576545.1). NCBI lineage: Eukaryota > Metazoa > Chordata > Actinopteri > Pleuronectiformes > Pleuronectidae > Limanda > Limanda limanda. Next base: position 15,510,285 of record NC_083654.1, on the reverse strand, counting down.
ACACTGGAAAGAGGGGCACAAGAATTTAAGTTGTATGAACAGCTACAAAGAACTCCATTTACTATAATACTGAGCACAAATTCAATGTCTGCAACTTCTCTTATTAATTAATATCTTTATTGCATTTGTTTCAGCAGATGCAAAGCGTACAGCATTGATCAAAATACAATATTAAACTTTAAAAGGTAAAGATTAAAAATATAAATGACAAACTTCAGCATACTTTAATAAAATTGATAAGGCCTTGATAGATTTGGCCTTTACCTATTGTATTTCATTATTTATTTCTTTAACAAATTTACCTCTGGTTATATTTAATTCATTTTACCACAGTTTCTGTACTTAAATCACACATGTTTTGTTTTCTTATTAGTTACAGTAGTTACTTAACACAGCAGGTTACATGCAATATAATATATTAAATTTTTTATTGTCAGATGTATCACATTCTGTAGGGCTAAAGACACAACCTATAGATTCTATGAATAGAAAAATAATTTGTGATTACATGCTTGGATGGACAATTTTGTCCTACAACAAATAATTCAACAACTTTTACAACCAATAACATAAGAGACAGAATTAACAGCTAAGTCACGTATAGATGATGTAAAGAGAAATTTTAACAGTTAAGTTTATCTCCCTTCATTTTCCAGGAGCTTCCCATCAATATCAAATTCTGCTTCGAGGGGATGGAGGAGTCTGGATCTGAGGGCCTAGATGAGTTAGTGCTATCTCGGAAAGACACCTTCTTAAAAGACGTGGACTACGTCTGCATCTCTGACAACTACTGGCTGGGCAAGACCAAACCCTGCATCACCTATGGTCTGAGAGGAATCTGCTACTTCTTCATTGAGGTGGAGTCAAATTGATGCAATGTTTTAACTTTTAAAAACAATCCATTAAACTGTGGTCCTACAAAATGTAATGATGCAGCAGAACATCAGTGATTCTGCATTCTGCAAAATTGCGTTTCGATGCAGCACATCACCATAACAGTTTATTCTTATCTTTCAAGGTGAGTGGCTGTGAGAAGGACCTGCACTCGGGGGTGTTTGGCGGCTCTGTACATGAGGCTATGACCGACCTTATTGGACTTATGGGCAAGTGAAGCTGATAAAACAAACGCCTCTCTGAACTGTAGCAGTTCTAATCTCTTGCTTGTCACATGTTAAACAGGCTCCCTGGTCAACCTGAAGGGAGAGATTTTGGTTCCTGGGATGAGCGACGAGGTGGCCCCTCTGACGAAAGACGAGGAAAAGCTGTATGAGAAGATTGAGTTTGATCTGGATGAGTACTGCAAAGATGTTGGAGTTAAACATCTGCTGCATGAGACAAAGGCAAGGAACTTATTTCTCTTCTGTACATTGAGGCACTTCTCTGAGGCCATTTTCCTTGTACCTGTGATCCAGGTGGCAGGTCATAGAAACTGACAAACTATTATAAAGTCACTGCTACCCGACTGAGCAGCAGCTCAAAAGACAAAGGATAGACCTGTTTAATCTGTTCACTTCATGGCTGGAATAAATGTGTCGAGTGCAGTAATATTTCAGAGGAAAAATGTCATACTGATCACTACCAAACACTAATGTTAGCTACAAACTGGTTGAATGCTAGCACTAGCTGTTGTCTAATGGTGGCTAAGGGGCTATCGAATATGTTGTTTAACCGTGACACATGTCGCCCCAGATTTTAAATATTCGTTCTGTAGTTAGTGATCAGTAGATGAGGGGACAAATGATAAGTTTGTCAGATTCCCTAGGTTTGTACGACTTGCAAGCTGTGAGATGTTAAAGGAAAATGGCTGCCGTATTAATATGGTGTATGCTAAGGTGTATTCATCCTATTATTTTTCCCTGCAGGAGAAAATCCTAATGCACCGCTGGAGGTACCCATCTCTCTCTCTTCATGGGATCGAGGGGGCTTTCTCTGAAGCAGGTGCCAAGACTGTTATCCCCCGCAAGGTCATTGGCAAGTTCTCCATCCGACTCGTCCCTGACATGGACCCCGCAGTTGTGGAGAAGAAGGTAGACCATGAAATTGAATGGTGGTGTCTAACACTAACTCTAATTTAATCCTCTGGTAGTTTTTATCTGGAAAATATTAGTCCCTGTCAGTGAAATTTTAAAGTTAATGACTTCACCAATCACCATATATCAAACAGATGGTTTGGTTACGCTGTTCTGGATAGAATTGTGTCTACAAATAAAACTGGCCAGTAAAGAATGTTAATGTTGGTGTTGTTTGGCCTTTTATTAAACATATATGTTTATGTATGCCTTTATTGGTTTCACTGATATTCTTTCCTTTTATTTTCAAGGTTATCGACCATCTGAAGAAGACATTTGCTGAAACGGGATCCCCAAACAAACTCAATGTATATATGGGCCATGGAGCCAAGGCCTGGGTCTCTGACTTCAACCACCCACACTACATGGCTGGTCGAAAAGCCATGAAGACAGGTACAAAGACTTAGTCACCAGACCTTTTGATGGAATTTCTTAAGGCCCAGGAGGGATTTTCCTTTGACTGGATTACTATTCTAAACTTTGTCTCATCCTCCTTGCTGTGCCGTAGTCTTTGGTGTGGAGCCGGACCTGACCCGCGAGGGTGGAAGCATCCCCGTCACACTGACCTTCCAGGAGGCCACAGGGCGTAACGTCATGCTGCTTCCGGTTGGATCCTCCGATGATGGAGCTCACTCCCAGAATGAGAAACTCAACAGGTATCATCACAGTGCAGTTTAGTTTACTTTCACACCCACACCTTTCCAGCTAAGAAAAGCTCACTGGAAAATAAATGGTATTGATCAGGCCAGAGAAAACATTTTGTAAGGCGTGTTTTTAGTAATATGTTGTTGTGGTGTTCCACCCAAGTTAGAGAAAAATGTGTCCGTTCCATTGCAGCTTGTATTAAACAACTATTCACTGTCTAAACAAGCTCATCACTATTTTATATTTCACTTTCAGATCCAACTACATTCAGGGAACCAAGATGCTGGGTGCATACTTCCATGAGGTCTCTCAGCTGGAATGAAGTCACGTCTCATCATGAAAAATGTAAAAGAATGTCCATCCTCACTATCAGAGCTGTAGGACTTGGTGGTATGATTTGCCTTCCACAGTTTACGTTTTGTACACACTGCCTCCTTATAATAAAAGTGTTTCTTTGTTACTGTTGTCTTGTTTCTTTATCACCTCGATAGGGTTTTCCCTAAATAAGTACCTTCAATTACCTTCTCACAGTAATGTCACAGGATTTAGTCTCAGGTTAAAAGTGAGATGTGCATAAAACGACCAGGATGTAATTGCAGTAAGACTTTGTTGCGCATGGTCACAATGTAGTAAACTGCCCATGATTGCTAAATGGCTGGTTAATGGAATGGATTGTAAGGATCTTGATATATACCAGTAGCTAAACACATTGTACATTAGAGCAGGAACACAACATTAAAACTAGATTCTTTAACAAACCTTATGCTGCTTTTCATTGTACACATCTTCAGTGAACCTGGGGTCATACAGTGATCATCAGACACCCTCACCAGGGACCCTGCTAAAGGTGATCAGTCCATATCTTGCTCTCTTAGGCTTATTTGACACTATGAGGTATTCCCTTTTACAAAGATCTTTCTCAGATACATACAGTCTAATGGAAAGGCAATTGAGCATTCTCTCATAATTGATTCAAGAACGGGGAGCCTGCGAGTCAATCGGTAGCACTAAGATTATCATGTAAACCTCCCACACTTCAAGATTATTTGGGCAGGTAGCCGACAGCGAGTTACCTCCGGTTGGGAACACCACTGTGATTGTCGGAAGGGGCAAATTGGGTCTAAAATCGCCCCGATTGTCCTCGAGTGTGTAGCAGCCTTGAGGTTCCCCGTGCAGACTTGTATACAAACATTGTCAAGATTAGAATTAAGGGTTTATGTTTTATCATTCTGCATTCTCTGCAAGTATGTTTGTGTCTGCTCTGTCCCCAGGTTAATGGCTGCTCCTGTTTGGTGTGTACGAATGAGTTCCTGGCTTGGTGTGGATTCCAGTATTAAAGGGCACCTATTATGAAAATGCCACTTTTGTAGTGCTTCTACACGTTATTTTGGGTATCTGGCATGTCTACCGTCCCAAAAACTCTGGAAAAAAACAACCCCCGCGATTTGTTGTGTTTCCTCTATGTCAGAAGCTATGTGCGAGAGTGCGTCGAATGGGATTATTGGTCTGATGTACGTCACACTCGCCCAAAACCCACTCCCCCATAGATCTATCCCACCAATAGATGGAACCACCAAAGATTTAAGAACCACCCACTTTATTCCATGGTGTCCGGCCAGCCGCCATTGCATTCTTGCGAGCCTTAGAAACACTTGGATAAGCAAACTAGCAGCATGAAACGAATTCGACCACTGAGATGCTCAGGGCTGGGCTGCACAAATCCTCACAAAGCTGTTCATGTGACTCCAGCTTCAGAAGACAGAGCTAACCAGCCAGGGAGCTGGGTGAGAGGCGGAGGAAACAGAGCCTGCGGTTGGGGTGATTTACCTGCCACAGCTCCCTCCTCAGCTCGGGCTCCGGCTGATGCTCTGTGATCGCGGAGCAGGCTGCCTCTTCCGCGATCACGGAGCAGGAGCCCCGGCTCCTGCTCCGTGATCACGGAGGAGGCTGCCGGGGCAGAAGCCGCGATCTCACGATCAGCTGGGTGAGAGGCGGAGGAAACAGAGCCTGCGGTCGGGGTGATTTACCTGCCACAGCTCCCTCCTCAGCCCGGGCTCGCACGGGGGCTGCTGGCTCCATGTCAGCTGCTCGCTTCTGGTGGATGTGTTTGTTTACGCCGGGGAGCTCCGCCGGCCGGAGCTCCGACCGGACCTCCGCTCCGCGCTCCGGCTCGCACTATCTGTCTCCACTAGCTGCCTCCACTAGCTGCCTCGCACCACCGTAGCCCGGAGCCATCGCGTAGCCCGAAGCCCGGCGCAACCACCGGAGCCCGGGAGCCGCAAGCCGGCAGCGCGAACCCGGAGCCGGGAGACACCGCGAGCTGTTGGTGTTTTTTCCAGGTAGGAGCTGCGGAGCTTCGGAGCTGTGTTGATGCTGTGGACTATGTGCCTCTGCTACCTCAGCTGGCTGTGACTTGTTGGTGTCAGTGTGTGTTTACGGGTAGCAGCAGCAGCTAACGCTGGCTTCTGTGTGTGTGTTTTGCCCCGGTAGAAGCAGCATGAATAAATAGAAACAGCTGTTTGTCGGGAGCTAAGCAAGTCCGGGGACGTCCCGGTGTTGGGGACCGTGTCTCTGCCTCTGTGGCCACTTAGATGCTTTACGTGTATCAGCAGGGAGCTAACGGTAGCTAGCTGCTAGTTTGTGTTTAGAGCTCCAGCACTTTCTGGAATGGTTGCTTGTGAACGTATTTACAGCAGTATTGCATGTGGCCCCCCACCCGGGAAGCATCGCACTGGGAGGTGGGGGGAGAGATCCCAGGGTCCGGAGTGGAGGAGCAATGCTCTCAGAGTCTAGCTTGTGTGTGTGTGTGTGTGTGTGGCGTCCCGAGCATGCAGCACGTTTACATAGAAAACAATGCACTCGGAGGCTAACCCGACTCGTAGCTTCTGTGTGTGTCTGTCTTTGTTAGAAGCTAGCACCGGAACGTGTTCAAGGACCCCCCCGGTCTCCGGTTGCATTGTACCGGTGCCGGGGGCTCGCTCAGCGCCCGGGTGGCGGAGCGGAGGAGGAGGAGGGGGGGAGAGAGCTGTGCATTATAACTTTTGTGGCTCTTACAGATTTGCTCCACGCAGCCCGAGCTGCACGACCCGGTGCCGGTCACCAGCAGCTCGTTGCCGCCTCCGTCGCTCGCTTTATAATAGACTCATACCCGGGGTTTTAAGTGCATTTTGCCGCAAAAGTTGCAGCAGTGTTAGCTTCCAAAACAGGTCAATCTGAAGAGGGCTGCTTTAGACAGGGTAAAAAGGCTGCTGTTTTAAATGATCCTTGTGGTATTTTGACCAAAAAATGTTACAGACATTTCATTAAGACCCCAAGTAACCATATCAACTTGTGGTAAAATGGGCATAATAGGTCTCCTTTAAGGATCAAAGGACCAGTTTCATGAGCCTTTCTGTGCTAGAACATCGCTCAATTGAGAATTAAAAAGGCTTCAACCGAATCTTGTTTCAGTCTTGTCATCTTTGTCTTTTTGAATTTGTTTGTTACCAAATCTATAACCTGCTATTGCTGGTGCTCAGGATCACCTGCTTGCTCACTGTCTTCACACCCAGCAGCCTGGGGCACTCCCTCACCTTATTGCTCCCTCTACTTTATCGTACCCATCAGGCACGTGCACAGATAGACCCCTAGTGGTGCTCAAGCACCAGCCCTTTTGCCCTGGATGAGAAAAGTGCCCTTCTGCTGGAGCCCAATTATTTCTTCATTCATCAATATTTAAGAATGAAAATTACTCTCTCCGTCATCAATTCCCCCCAACGTGTTTTGATATCTGACGGGGCATTTATTTGAGTTCTTGTGAGAATTTCGCCCCGACATGCTCCGCGGCGGTCACAAGCCCCCGCTGGCCCCTCCCTCCTCCTCCTCCTCCTCATGCAGCTGAGGGCCAAACGGCTGCAGCCACTTCTCCTCTGACCCGCAGAATCAGACACACAGCAGGTAATGACGCTGTGTGTGCAATCCCCCGACGTTGTTTGGTGATAAATTAACCACAACTTTAGCGCCGCTGAAAACATTACGTCGCAACTGGTCCGACGTTTCCTAAAAAATAAACAAACAAAAAACTTGTCTAGCTGTTTACTGACGTTTGTCATGTTTAATGAAGAGAAAGAGGGAGAGAGATGCAGGCAGGCAGAAAGACAGGCAGACGGGCAGGCAGGCAGAGAATTTAAAGGCAGTTTTACTGTTCTACAAATTGGACAAGTTCACTAGTTTTGTTTCATTTAAAATCGTAATTATTGAAACGAAAGGTAGGTCTTAAGTTGAGCTACATGACATTCTGGTGAGGTATGGTATATTATTAGTGTAATGCAGCAACTCTTTCAGAAAACAGTAAACACAAATGTGTGTGTACTGTGTTGTCGGCTTTATAGAGATTATGTAAGTCACTCTTGATTATTATGCACAAAATTGATTTATCTCATTTAAAAATTTGCAGTCAAGAAAAGAGAGACTCCAAAAGCAGAAGGACAGGGAACTGCAGCAAGCAGATCAGGGTAGCAGCTCTCTTTTATATTGCATCAGGCCATCAACTAGTAAAACAAATGAGGGATAATCAGTACGTTTTTATTTATTTATTATTATTATTTTTAATTTTGGCGATGGTTGCCCTTTTTTTTGGTTTGAGCACCTGGCCCCAAAAATGTCTCTGCACGTGCCTGGTACCCATTGTTATCTCAGTCAAGGAGGTGGCGGTTTTGCACCTGTTCGTATGATGCAAGATTGCGCAAAAAGCTACTGAACAGATTTACATAGGAATTCAGTGGAAGGTTTGGACCTGAGCCATTTTTTTCACTTCCCTGGAACATTGCGTAAAGTTAGTTTCTTTGACATTTTCACCAATTTCTGAATAAAATCAGGCAGGTTTAGGAGAGTGATTTCAATGAGTGTGTGCAATTTGATGCGGCTTCATGGAATTTCAGGGGACTGTTTGGCCTTGGTGGAGGTAAGACCTCTACTAAGTGCCATTATATCTATGAAATGTATAAAAATACTTTTTTTAACCTTAATCTTAAACCCTATGTACACATATCTATAAGCAATAGCCTACAAGATGCACAAAGTATCAGCCAGTCATCTTTTTAGCGTTGAAAAATCACCCCAACTCCTCTACTGTTTCACAACTCTCACTTTCATTGTGTGCAGAAGTCAGCCTCAAGCCATAGGGTGTGTTCTTCTTCCTATAAAACAACACAAGGTATGGGCCACACACTCACACCATTCGTATCCTTTCTGCCTGTTGAACTCTCAGCTCCTCCAGTCGCTGGTAAAGATGGCTTATCTTCCAAAGCTCTTCAAGCATGTGGACGAACAACAGGATACGTATGTGCAGGTGAGTTTAGACCTCATTTCTCTTGAGCTTGGGTCAGATGTGTGAGCCTAATGTCAAAAAATGTTGAGCCAGCGTATCTCAGAACATCACTCGAGTTCCACTGTACAATTTAGAATATTTACACTCTTTGGTTGTATGATATTGAACTTTAATGAATTAATGTTTTAAATTTTCTAGCGTCTTGCCGATTGGGTAGCAGTCCAGAGTGTGTCTGCTTGGCCAGAGAAGCGTGGGGAGATCAAGAAGATGATGGAAATGGCTGCCGAAGAAATCAAGAGACTGGGGGGTGAAGTGGAGATGGTGGACATTGGCAAACAGACGGTGAGTGTGCGCTGTTAATGTTTGAATTTGTCTGAAAAAAAATCAGTTTCCAGAGAATAGACATGTCACAGTGAGTAATGGATCCCTTTTAATGCTCCCTTTGAAACTATGCCAAATGCATCCTTTAAAAAAAAGAAAAAACCTGTCCTGAAATGTTGCACAATTCTCTACAGCAGTTGTATTCGGTCGTCATTTTATTTTGTTCATGCAGCTTCCTTCTGGAGAAGAGATCCCCCTCCCCCCTGTCATCCTGGGGCATTTGGGCTCAGACCCTGGTAAGAAGACTGTGTGTATCTACGGCCACCTTGATGTCCAGCCAGCCAAGCTTGATGACGGCTGGGATACTGAGCCTTTCACTCTGGTGGAGAAAGATGGTGAGAGAAGAACCTTATCAGCTGTGCTAGATTTAAAAAAGAAATTCACATTATCAAAATGTGTGTTGTGTATATTGCTCAGATTTGTTCTTTGGTGAGCAAAGCGGTTTTCATCATAATTATCTTAATACAACCTTGAGTACAAATATATTTTTGTGTTTTTATTAGCTTCGTCCTTGTGATCATATCCTTGTCCTTATATTTCCAAAGCCCAGCCCATGACCATGATCTTCATCCTGAATCAAAAACATGCACCATCAGAATAATTCAAAAGACGATCAATCACCAGAAAGTTGTACTTGTACATTCTAAAACATTGTCTTGTCTTTGAAGGTAAGCTGTACGGAAGAGGTTCTACTGACGACAAGGGTCCAGTATTGGCTTGGTTAAACTGCATTGATGCATACAAGCAGATCAAGCAGGTATAGTTACTGTCACAGTTTGGCTTCTACCTCTGTAATCACCACAGGTGGAATCTAAAACTCTCTGTTTGAGACTCTACCTTGACACATCAGGCGCCAAGTAAACCAGACCCTTCACTTTCAGTTTGTTGTCAGCACATTTTATTGTCTCGCTGGTTGCCTATGCCACAGATTCACACGCACACAAACAAAGCTCTCTCTATTGTAAGCACGATCGTTTTATTAGTTTGATATCCTGCCAACCAGAGCCTCCTTTCATCTGTATGGTGAAAAACCTGAAGATGCTTTTGTATGGCTTCAGTGATGGGAAAACGTCAACACCCATTCGAAATTTGCTGTTTGGAATGCTGTTTGCCTGGAGATGGAAAAACATAAAAGTGTACCTACTAGTAGGCACTGTGTACATAATATCAAATATCTCATACTTAAACTTAACAAATCTTTTATTTTTCGGTTAACTTTCTTCATTTTCCAGGAGCTTCCCATCAATATCAAGTTCTGCTTCGAGGGGATGGAGGAGTCTGGATCTGAGGGCCTAGATGAGCTAGTGCTATCTCGGAAAGACACCTTCTTAAAAGACGTGGACTACGTCTGCATCTCTGACAACTACTGGCTGGGCAAGACCAAACCCTGCATCACCTATGGTCTGAGAGGAATCTGCTACTTCTTCATTGAGGTGGAGACAAATTGATGCAATGTTTTAACTTTAAAAAAAAAAATCCATTAAACTGTGGTCCTACAAAATGTAATGATGCAGCAGAACATCTGTGATTCTGCATTCTGTGAAATTGCGTTTGTATGCAGCACATCACCATTACAGTTTATTCTTATCTTTCAAGGTGAGTGGCTGTGAGAAGGACCTGCACTCGGGGGTGTTTGGCGGCTCTGTTTATGAGGCTATGACCGACCTTATTGGACTTATGGGCAAGTGAAGCTGATTATTGAATCATAACCTCATTAACCCATTTGAGCGCAATATCAGAAGCAAACTTGGATCATAAACAAACGCCTCTCTGAACTGTAGCAGTTCTAATCTTTAGCTTGTCACATGTTAAACAGGCTCCCTGGTCAACCTGAAGGGAGAGATTCTGGTTCCTGGGATGAGCGACGAGGTGGCCCCTCTGACGGAAGACGAGAAAAAGCTGTATGAGAAAATTGAGTTTGATCTGGATGAGTATTGCAAAGATGTTGGAGTTAAACATCTGCTGCATGAGACAAAGGCAAGAAAGTTATTTCTCTTCTGTACGTTGAGGCACTTCTCTGAGGCCATTTTCCTTGTCGCATAGAAACTGACAAACTATTATAAAGTCACTGCTACCCGACTGATCAGCAGCTCAAAAGACAAAGGATAGACCAGTTTTATCTGTTCACTTCCTGAATGGAATAAATGTGTCCAGGGCAGTAATATTTCAGAGTAAAAATGTCGTACTGATCACTATCAAACACTAATGTTAGCTACAAAATGGTTGAATGCTAACACTAGCTATTTTTTAATCGTAGCTAATGGGGCTATCGAATATGTTGTTTAACCGTGACACATGTTTTAAATATTCGTTCTCTAGTTAGTGATCAGTAGATGAGGGGACAAATGATAAGTTTGTCAGATTCCCTAGGTTTATACGACTTGCAAGTTGGATCGCGGTAGTACAACCGTGACGTGTGTGAGATGTTAAAGGAAATGGCTGCCGTATTAATATGGTGTATGCTAAGGTGTATTCATCCTATTATTTTTCCTTGCAGGAGAAAATCCTGATGCACCGCTGGAGGTACCCATCTCTCTCTCTTCATGGGATCGAGGGGGCTTTCTCTGAAGCAGGTTCCAAGACTGTTATCCCCCGCAAGGTCATTGGCAAGTTCTCCATCCGACTCGTCCCTGACATGGACCCCGCAGTTGTGGAGAAGAAGGTAGACCATACATTGAATGGTAGTGTCTAACACTAACTGTAATTAAATCCTCTGGTAGTTTTTAAGTGGAAAATATTAGTCCCTGTCAGTGAAAATGTAAAGTTAATGACTTCACCGATCACCATGTATCAAACAGATGACTCGCTTGGTTACGCTGTTCTGGATAGAATTATGTCTACAAATAAAATGTTGCCAGTAAAGAATAGAATGTTAATGTTGGTGTTGTTTGGCCTTTTGATTAAACATATATATATGTATGTATGCCTTTATTGGTTTCACTGATATTCTTTCCTTTTATTTTCAAGGTTATCGACCATCTGAAGAAGACATTTGCTGAAACAGGATCCCCAAACAAACTCAATGTTTATATGGGTCATGGAGCCAAGGCCTGGGTCACTGACTTCAACCACCCACACTACATGGCTGGTCGAAAAGCCATGAAGACAGGTACAAAGACTTAGTCTCCAGACCTTTTGATGGAAATATTACGGCCAAGGAGGGATTTTCATTTGACTGGATTACTATTCTAACCTTCATATCATCCTCCTTGCTGTGCCGTAGTCTTTGGTGTGGAGCCGGACCTGACCCGCGAGGGTGGAAGCATCCCCGTCACCTTGACCTTCCAGGAGGCCACAGGGCGTAACGTCATGCTGCTTCCGGTTGGATCCTCCGATGATGGAGCTCACTCCCAGAATGAGAAACTCAACAGGTATCATCACAGTGCAGTTTAGTTTAATTTCACACCCACACCTCTCCAGCTAAGAAAAGCTCTCTGGAAAATAAATTGTTTTGATCAGGCCAAAGAAAACATTATGTAAGGAGTGTTTATAATAAGTTGTTGTTTTGGTGCTCCACCCAAGTTAGAGAAAAATGTGTCTGTTCCAGTGCAGCTTTTATTAAACAACTATTCACTGTCTAAACAAGCTCATCACTATTTTATATTTCACTTTCAGATCCAACTACATTCAGGGAACCAAGATGCTTGGTGCATACTTCCATGAGGTCTCTCAGCTGGAATGAAGTCACGTCTCATCATGAAAAATGGAAATTAACGTCCATCCTCACTATCAGAGCTGTGTATATTTGTGGTATTGACTTCCATATGAATAGTTTTATACACACCAGCTCCTTAAAATAAAGTGTGTCTTTATTTCTGTCCTCCTGTTTCGTTATCACTTTAAAGGTTCTTTGCTTTAGTGCATTACATAAAATGATCCACTCACTATAATGAACCTAAATGTCACTGGATCTAGAAAATAATATTGCCACATTTTTCTCTCCGTCATGTTTGAGAATGCAGAAAATGACAACATAAAAAAAAGTAGCAAATCAAGCCTCAGTCATAAGAGAGCCAGATCCTCAGAGACAATCATCTGTGCAAATATGTGCAAGACAATTATTGATCTTTACTTACATCATTGATTCTTATTTACATCACTAATCTTTATTTTCAATAACTGATATTTATTTACAGTCATTGATATTTATATACAGTCGTTACCCGTATAGTTTAATTTCAATGTGGAGAATGTTTTGGAAGATCTTATTTTTTCACTTGGTAAAATTTATTTTTGATTAGTTTGGTGCTGAACAAATGAAAATTTGAAAAAACACCCAACTTAAAAATCTAAAGAGGGTTGCAAAGTAGATTTTATGATAATTTAAATCTCATGAATATAAGGCTGACCCTTGACAGGTGAAATAAATATGATCTTTCATGGTTCTGTCAGAATTTTTGATCATTATGGAGGTAAAGTAAGGTTTTATATATTATACAGCAGACTCAGACTGCATACACAGAGGTAGATTCAAGGTGCTGAAAAGGGACAGAAAAAACCTAATTTCAAGGAGAAAGAGCATTGTGGGATTTTTCTGAAGCCTGTCCCTTTAATAAAGGAGGCGGGAGGACGTGACACCGACTTTTGGGTACATTACATTACATTACATTACATTACATTACATTACATTTCATTTAGCTGACGCTTTTATCCAAAGCGACTTACAATAAGTGCATTCAACCCTGAGGGTACAAACCAAGAACAACAAGAATCAAGACAGTAAAATTTCTTCGAAATAAAGCAAAACTACAGAGTGCTATAAGTAAGTGCCATTTTAGTGCTACCAAAGTGTTAGTTTTCAAAAGTGGTTAGTGGTTTTTTTTTTTTTTTTTTTTTTTATTATTCAAGGTACAGTCGGAAGAGGTATGTTTTTAGTTTTCGACGAAAGATGTGTAAACTTTCAGATGTCCGGATGTCGAGTGGGAGCTCATTCCACCATTTAGGAGCTAGGACAGCAAACAGTCGTGATTTTGATGAGTGTTTAGCTCGCAGTGAAGGAGGAACGAGTCGTTTAGCTGAAGCAGAGCGGAGAGAACGTGCTGGTGTGTAGTGTTTGACCATGTCCTGGATGTAAACTGGACCTGATCTGTTTACAGCATGGTATGCGAGTACTAGTGTTTTGAACCGGATGCGGGCAGTCACTGGTAGCCAGTGTAGGGAGCGGAGGAGCGGAGTAGTGCGAGTGAATTTAGGTTGGTTAAAAACCAGTCGAGCTGCTGCATTCTGGATGAGCTGCAAAGGTCGGATGGCAGTAGCAGGTAGACCTGCCAGGAGGGAGTTACAGTAGTCGAGGCGTGAGATGACCAGGGCCTGGACCAGAACCTGCACCGCCTTCTGAGTGAGAAGGGGGCGTATTCTCCGGATGTTGTAAAGCATGAATCTACAGGACCGCGTTGTTGCAGCAATGTTGGCAGAAGGGGAGAGTTGGCAGTTGAGTGTCACACCCAGGTTCCTAGCAGTCTGAGTGGGGGTCAGCACGGAGTTGTCAAGGTTAATAGTCAGGTCATGGGTGGGAGAGTTTGTCCCTGGAAGGAAAAGTATTTCAGTCTTGTCAAGATTAATCTTCAGGTGGTGAGCGGTCATCCACTGAGAGATGTCAGTCAGACAGGCAGAGATTCGAGCTGCTACCTGTGTTTCTGATCGGGGAAAAGACAGGATTAGTTGGGTGTCATCAGCATAGCTATGGTAGGAAAAGCCATGTGAGTGAATGACAGAGCCGAGAGTGTTGGTGTACAAAGAAAAGATACAAATTTTCAAATTACAAATTAAATAATGATAAATAATGGACACATCCATAGCTATCATCATCAGATCTTACATCAGCTCTGGTGTCTTCATATCGATCAGTCTGTGGTGAAATCAAACAATCAACAACCACAATGTTTTGTGGAGAGATCGGGGATGAACGAAAAAACCTGGCAACCCGACATGTGACGTCACCGGCGCGGGAAGATTGTAAACATCACAAAGCGGAAGTGGCTCCTCACTGAAGTTTCCTGTGTCTTATTATGAATTAAAAACAAGTCTGTTGACGTCGCTGTGACTTTTATTAGAGAGAAAAGAAGCTGCGTTAAGTCACAGCTTCTCATTCACGAACAGTAATGTTTAGCCTTCGTGTTGATGCAGCTTCCGCCTGAAGTTGTGCCTCAGATTCTACAGGAACGTGTTCACACACAGGGAGAGTTAAAGCTGTCAGGTTAGATATCAGGAGGATTTCACATCCAACCCGGAGACAGCATGAGTCGTTACAACGAGGTGAAGCTGCTGCTGAAGAACTGGGAGCAGGATTTCGTCCAGCAGCACCAGAGGAAACCCAACAAGGTGATTTCCACTATATGTGTGTGTGTGTGTGTTATATCAGTGTATGCACATTGGACATGTCTCTTCTCTGCTGCAGATAGTGTCATCACCTGTCTTCCTCTGCCCGTGACTGTAAAGCACTGGGTCTCCCCTCCAGTGGCATTTAATACGATTTAGAATCTGACTTGTCTGAGTTTGATCAAATCAAATAGACTCCATTGACCCAATGGGGAAATTTGTCTTGGGTCAAAGTGCTTCAGCAGCTGCAGAACAGTACATTGTACAACAAACAGTACCCCAGGACATATCGTGCAAAGACCCAGAATACTAATAATACAGCAGAATAAAAGTGAGCTTAAAACACTTAAACTAAACTAACTAAAAACAAACTGGTATTAAACCCCAAAACCAGAGTGTGAAGTGTGCCAGACAAAGAGCAAAGGTCATTGAGATACTTGACCCAATCCAGATGTTTCCTTATTGAGGTGGGTGAATTATGTTGGTTTGGCTTTGTAACGTCTGCCTGAAGGTAACCGGTCAAATTCATACAACAGAAGTTTTACTTAATAAAATCTGTGAAATGTTCATTTGTATTTTTTTATGAAATAACACATTTACCGACAGCAGTACAAGTACAGCACCATATTGAAATATTGGCTTAAAAAATACAATTGAACAATAAAATTAAACTAGAAACAAAGCATACAATGTAAATAATAGAAAAACTACGGAAGCACATTTACATTCAAATTAATTTCTTGGGGAACAATAATAAAATGTGAATTTCAAAATCTCTGTTTTTCAGGAGGACGTTGATCAATCTCCAGAAGAGACCAGGAGTGAGTGCTGACTTTACATTTGCATTATAACATTTATTTTCTTTGAACCTCGCATTTCTTTCAACTGCTGCTTAAATCATCTGCTCAGAGACAGGAAATAATCATTCTGTGTGTGTCTGTGTTTTCAGAACTGTATAAAGAATATCGAGATTTGAAACTAGCCAAAGAGAACAGCGGCGGTGATGCAGCCTGCGAACGCAATGAACAGTGTAAAACTACAGCTGAGGTTAGTGCAAAGAGTATTTGTGTCACATATTATTTTGAAAAAGTCGTCCATCAATATAAACCCATTAGAGATCTGGCCCTGTGCAGAATTTAAACTAGAACTGTTTACTTGGCAGAAGTTATACAACTACACTATATTGTCCAAATTGTTGACTGTCTTTGTGTGTTGTCTGTTCCTTCAGAAGTCCGACTGCTGGGGAGCTCATCTGAATCGCAGTATGATGCCCGTGTCGAGTCCCAAACTGACATCTGAGGACCGGGATAGTCTAATGGCCTCGTCCCAATATTATGGGCTAAAGCTTAAACAGAACCTGGCTGAACTCAGTAAGGTAAGACACAAAATAAAACCACAAGATTTGCGGAACCAAAATAGAGATAAAATGTTCATGGCCACAGTAAATTTTGTTTTAGCACCGATGTAATGATTTCCTGTTGTGATTCCAGGAGAAACCTGACTCCCTGAGGAAATCAATCCTTCCTGGTCGAGTTCCTCTGAACTTATTAAAAAGTCGACAGAGTGGTGCAACATGCAGCCCTGTTTCTGCTGCTGCTGTCACTGACAAGGCAAAATTCACTGACCCTGAATCCAGCCCCTTTTCACCGAGGTAATGAAATTAAAGTATTTCAATGGAATTTATCATTAATCAAAGATGTATAACCAAATGAGGATTGCATTGCTATTTGGTCTATAATAATAATGATTTAAATGATTTGAATATTATAGTAGTATTCTTGATAATACGTGTAAATCTCTGTCTTAATTATTACATATATTTTTTTTAATATTTACCATATTGTAAATTGCAGAATTTCATGAATTCTCGAGCCCAGCTATTACACCATAATTCATATTATTGCATATCCTCTTTAATTTTAACCGAACAGCCTGTTAATAATCTTTGAGTGAATCCTTCTTTGTTCACAGAAGAGTTAAGTCTTGTTTGGGGTCTCTGGCGCCAAAGATCCAACAATCAGAGGAAACCGAGGAGCCGTTTACACCTTTTGAACTTGTTAAAGAGTTTAGTGATGAAGCTTCAGATGCAGCTAGTAGTGGTAGTATTACTAAAATAGGTAATATAAGTAGTAGGGTTAGTACCAGCAAAGTGCTTAGCTCACAAAATCTCAATGTCTCTAGTCCCCGTTCCTCTTCAGCCAGATCTTCTGCCTTGTTGTCGTTGTCTCCTCCACGTAATAAAGAAACCTCAGGAGAAGGCTTTAGAACACCAGGAAAGTTAAACGACACTATTGGAGCTTCAGACAAAAAAACAAATTCTGAAACAATAGGAACTCCCCGTCGTCAGTTTCTTGGAGGTTTCAGAGGAGGAATGTCAGCTAGCGGAACCGAAGGAAGGCCCTCTCCTGTCAGCAGGCTGAGTTCTGTTGACACCAAGTGGCTGGAGAGATGTCAGGTGTTTGGGGAGATCGGGGCAGAGGAGAAACCTGCAGCCGGCAACCAGGAGGTACAGGCAGAGAGGAAAGTAGAGAGGGAACCACAAGGAGAAATGCAAGGAGGTGAAAGAGTAGACAAAGGAGAAATAGCTGCAGAGGGAGAAAGAGGAGAGGCGATAGACCCAGGAAGAGATGAAGGCATTAAGAGCATTAATGGTGATGAAATAGGTGATGATATTGTTCCAAAAGCTGCTCGACAACCCTCCAAAAAAGGCAAAGGAGGAGAGGAAGAAAAAAAGAAGAGAGGTGAGGAGATGCAAAGAGAGCCGACACCGACTCCAACACTAGAGGATGAGGGTGAGACCAGTCCCAAGGCCAAAGGTACGAAGAAGAGGGGGAAGAAGAGGCAGAGAGAGGGAGAGGGAGACGACACAGAGGGAGGAGTGAAAAAGAAGAGGAGTGTGAAAAAGAAAGAGGAGAGCTCTGATTTGAACCCCAGCCCATCTCGAGAAGGAGGGAAAAAAAGAAGAACCAAGAAAAAGGTAGAGGAAGATGGAGAGGAGGAAGAGAAACCAATTAAGGAACCCCAAAAAGTAAGGAGCTAAATTAATAATTTTTATGTTTATCATGGAGCATATTGTCGAGTCATGTAATTTTTGTACTAATTCATTAAATGGTAATATTTGGATATGGTCTTTTTCTCATCAAGGCGCCCCAGGAGAACTTGATGGGAGAAATAGATGAGGAATTTCTGACCAAGAGAATGTGTCAGAGTCAGCCTGTGAAACCCAAGTAAGATCACACATGACCACGTGCTGCAAAATGGTGATGCAGCAAGTTTATTTGCAGCCTGTAGAAAATGATTTTTGTTTTACTTTGACAGAGGCGTGAAAGCTCGAGAGGGTAACTTTGTGAAGATAAACATGAAGAAGAAATCTCATGTCAAAGGTTACGCACTCAGAGGGATGGGTCTACGCAAACAGGTATATTTTGTACAAGTGTTTTTGTGTGTTCGTGCACGATCGTCCCACACGTCGATGTGTGTTTAGATAAGATATCTTGTTCTCTTGGTGTCATGAATCCATGGTGTATGTTTCAGATGTACATGCAGAAGTTCCAGCTGAAAGGTGAACGTTTTGGTGGAGGTGCAGGCTTTGGCAGAGGAGGGAGAGGAGGCTTTAGGGGGGGGTTCAGTCGCCAGACCGACACCTGCTACAAGTGCAACGGGACTGGACACTGGGCCAAGGACTGCAAAGGACCAGGTAACAGAGGGAACGTTCACACATAACTTAATAGGTTATTTGCATGAGGGCAGTGGCAAATGTAAACTGCTAGAAAATAAAACAAAAGATGTTTTGACGCCTGAAAATCTAAACCAAGGTTCAAACCTTTGTGTACTGACGAACATTAAATACCTCTGAACTCTGTTGTGTAGCTCCTCCCCCTCCTATTCCCGTGGACGATGCAGTTGCAGAGGAGCCGTTTGAACTTCCAACTCTGGAGGAGGTTGCCAGGGCAACCGGAACCCTGCAAACTCAGTGGCTTGGTAGGACTAAACTTTGTTGAGCCTGTCGCTTCATCTTTATAAATAATTTATTCAGTTTGTCTGGGTTTGTTGTTTTCTGAAAAATAAATGTGTGCAGGCAGGTATGGATCTATTTATAAATCGATATAACTACTTTATCCAAAACACTGCTACAAACACAAGAACTCTTAGTCCCAATATCACACATACTTTTGGTTTTGGTATGTTTATGTGAATCCTGGTGTGTGTGTGTTGCAGGGTCATCCCCCAGTGTCAATGAGGACCAACAGGACCAGGACATTGAGGCGGATCCTAAGCATAAAGAGGACGTGTTGTTGGAAGTGATCCGTCCTGATTATGAGAAGCCTGTTGCTCCGCCCCCGATGGAACCGCTCTATCCCCTCACAGAGGATGGGAAAGTTCAGGGTAAACACACGTAACTCCTTTATGTTAAATAACGTGGTAAATGGATATAAAGTGATTTTCTCAAAAGTTAACTCTGTCTGTGTACATGTGTTCAGAGACACCTGCTGATGTGCATGCGGCTCTGAAAGAACTCGGCTATGAGTCGTTTAGACCAGGACAAGAGGAGGCCATCATGAGGATCCTGTCAGGTACAACACACACAACACAGACTGGCTCTGTATATTGTTTATCTGTGAACCTATCACCTGTATTCATGTTTGTCTCTTTCTTCTCTCTGTCTTAAGGTCTCTCTACCCTGGTAGTGTTGTCAACAGGAATGGGTAAATCTTTGTGCTATCAGCTTCCAGCCTACCTCTACGCTAAGAGGTCAAAATCCATCACACTGGTCATCTCGCCTCTCGTCTCACTCATGGATGATCAGGTAAGAAATATACATTTTCTTAATTCACAGATTAGAGCAAATTGAATCCCTTATTTTAAACAGTGATGCAGTTGACACTCATTTCATGTGTGTTTCCAGGTGTCTGGTCTGCCAGCCAGTCTGAAGGCAGCCTGTATCCACTCCAACATGTCCATGAAACAGAGGGAAGCTGCCATAGAAAAGGTAACGCACATAAGGAAATTCCACAGTTGAGTAGCAGGAGTTTCCTGTTATCTCCTTTTCATCACTCTTCTTCTTCTTCTCAATTGTGTATGAAGATTCTTGATAAACTCACAAACTGTTCTTAATAGAAGGTTTAGGCCAATACATTGACCTCTAGTGTTATTCTCTCTTTTGTACACTGTAGTTGACAGTGTCAATCACTGTCGTTAATGTCAAATCATCACGAGATGAAGTTCGCACAGTTGTCATCCATGTTGTTTGATATGCAGTTGTGCAGGTTTTTGACTGTACAGTAAAGCTGTTTGAAATCTTGGCCTACGTATGAACCCTCATACATTCTTCTCTGTTTCTCCAGGTGAAGTCCGGCCAGGTGTGTTTGTTGCTCCTCTCTCCGGAGGCTCTTGTTGGTGGAGGTCGTTCAGGTACAGGCTGTCTACCCTCTGCTCAGGAGCTCCCTCCTGTGGCCTTCGCCTGTATAGATGAAGCTCACTGTGTCTCTGAGTGGTCACACAACTTCAGACCGTGTTACCTGAGGCTGTGCAAGGTGGGTGCATGTCGGTTTGTGTTTGTTTGTGTGTGTTTAGGTTACTAGACTGCAGGTTGGCCCATATCTCACCTCTTAGACCAGCTTCAGTTAATTTAAGGGTAAAAAAACATCTGAATACTACAATACAATGCACTGAAGAATTTCAACATACATGTGATAACACTAATATTGTTTAAAGGTTAGATAGTTACCAAATTAAGGTAGAGATTTTTAAAGAAAATATATTAATAACCCAATTCCAGCACATCTGTATGGGAACATTTCTGATTGATTTATATTCTTACCTCTTTATCCTTGCACTTGTCTGATGAGCATCATAGGCAGGTTTGTAATTTTTGTATATTTTCAGGTACTAAGGGAGCGTTTGGGAGTGCAGTGCTTGCTGGGACTCACTGCCACAGCCACTCAATCTACTGCTGTGGACATCGCTATGCATCTGGACATCACCGATCCCGAGGGTATCGCAGTCCGATCTGCAGCAGTGCCTAACAACCTGTATCTGTCTGTGTCCATGGATAGAGACAAGGATCAGGTGGGAGGATTTACATTTTGCCCAAGGACTCCATCTTCCCACTTGTGTCTGTTGTGTATTTAATTTGTTAACTCTGCCTGTTCGTCTTTTCTTTCTTTATATTTGAAGTCTTTAGTGGCCTTGTTGAAAGGCGACCGCTTTGGTTGTCTGGACTCCATCATCGTCTACTGCACCAGGAGAGAGGAGACAGCTCGAGTGTCTGCGCTGCTCAGGACCTGCCTGCAGGGGGTGCTGCTGAAAGAAAACAAAAACAGCAGCAGCCAGACACAAACCAACCCTGCAGCACAGAGGAAGAAAGACCTGGGTAAGAACCACTTGTATTTCAATTTCATTTTTTGTCATTCAAACTAAGAGAGAAAAATGTTTGAGCCTAGTTTAGGATAGAGGTTAATAACATCAACCAACAAAATAATTTACTCCATTTGAAATCTTTAACCATCTCTTTGTCCCGTCTGTATTCAGCAAGGAAGAAGTTACGTAAGCCGCTGAAGTGGCAGGCCGAGACGTACCACGCCGGCCTGTCAGGCTCCGAGCGCCGTCGTGTCCAGAACAACTTCATGTGCGGGGAGCTTAGACTGGTGGTGGCCACTGTGGCTTTTGGCATGGGCCTCGATAAATCTGATGTTCGTGGTATCATCCACTACAACATGCCAAAGGTGGGTTGTTGCCAGTGGCTCTTCAAACTTTGTAATCCTGTCGCATAAACAAAAACAAAGCGTAGATAGAGAGATTTTAAATGGTGCTTGTTACAAACTTGGAAAATAACCAAAAGTTATGAAATCAAATAGTTTCCATTTCTGGAACAACTACCGAACGTATTGTTTTCTAGAGAGTTTGTTTGCTTTACTTTTTAACAGTTTACTGCATGAATATGGAATTTGATTGACTATGAACTTCTCATGTCCCGTCCACATCAACATTCCCTAACTTGTGCTTATTTTTTCCAGAGCTTTGAGAGCTACGTGCAGGAGATTGGGAGGGCAGGGAGAGACGGAGAACCTGCCCACTGTCACCTCTTCCTGGACCCTGAGGTGAGAATTAAATTATTCAGTTAGGAAGGAGTCTCTTAATCTTCTGTCTATTTATTCATTTATTAATAAATCAATTCACTGCCTGTGTGTTTTTGTGTAAAGGGTGGAGACCTCCACGAGCTCCGTCGTCACATCTATGCGGACACAGTGGACCACTACACAGTGAAGAGGCTGGTCCAGAAAGTGTTCCCTCCATGCAAATGTAAACTGATACACCAGAAACAACAGGCGCTCATCAAGGTAACTCCCCCTTTTACATGTATCTGTGTGTGTTTGTGGTCTAAATGCTTTTCCAATAAGTGTTAAATCCATGTTGCTCAAACTAAAACTTCATGTAAAGTAACATGGTGTATCTCTCTGACTGTGTAGGACATTGATGACTCTGATCTGTTGGAGATGATGGATGTGTGTGATCAGGAGATCAGTGTGAACCCTCCTACTCAGCAGGACATAGAAGACGCAGACAAACCCAAACCTGCTGCTGCACAGGTTTATTCAATTTGATGTTTTGTTTTTGTTTTTCACCATTTAACCCTATAAAAGACAATGACATGGCTGAAACCGAAGTTAATTATGTTTTGACTTTAAGGAGACGTCACATCCCGGTCCATTACCAATCCAGGAAGACGGAGATGAAGGAAAGGAAAAGGAGGCGTGCCAAGAGGAGGAGGCTGTAAAAGATGAGGGAGCTGATGCTTTGTGTGTGGAGGGGAAGGCAGCCGGCGATGGGCTGAAAGAGGACAGAGGAGAGAGCAGGGATTGGCCCCGAGAGCGAGTGTGTCACACTCACGAGAGAGCGATTCCCATCCAACAGACTGTGGAGACTCTGGACATCACAGAGGAAGGTGAGTAGAAACACACACAAGAATATGTACATGAAGCAAAGGTCAATCAAAACAAAATAAATAGTATAGTCGATATGACAGAGTATTCATTTATTTGTTCTATTTGTTTATTCTTTCTACCTCAATATTTTTAATTTTATTCTATTGTATTGTATTGTATTTTATTGTATTCAAATATACCGGCTGCTATGACAACTTAATTTCCCTTCGGGGATGAATAAAGTACTCTATCTATCTATCTTTTATTATAATTAAATACTTTGAATACTTGATGCACGGAACCCAGATTCAGCCATTAAAAGATTATAAAAAACTGAGAGGACAAACTTTCCTAACAAGTGGAACAAAACCTAATTGTTGAAGCTGTTTCTGTCTCTCTCTCTCTCTATGTGTGTGTGTGTCTGTCAGGTGTGGAAACTCTGCTCTGTTATCTGGAGCTGCATCCTCAGCGCTTCGTCGAACTCCTCCACCCCACCCTGTCTGTGTGTAAAGTCAGCTGCTATGATGGACCGAGACACCTCCAGAAAATCACAAAAATGTAAGAAATGTTAAAAAATTCTGTTGCACTAGATTTCACTGTGTGAAAAATAGGTTGAAATCAAGTCAGCTTGAATTTACTTTTCTTCTCCACAGCTGTCCTCCAGTCTCGGTGGTTCTGGCCAGAATGCGGATGGCGGGCCAGAGAGTGGAGTCATGTGATCAGCTGGAGTTTGACGTGGTGGAGGTTGCGGACACTATGGGATGGCAGCTTCCTCTTGTGAAGAGGGGGCTCAGGCAGCTGCAGTGGAGCACCAGCAGAGGTGTGTCGAAGGGCTGTGTTTGTAAACTCTGCAGAAAAATATATTTTTCTGCAGAGTTTCATCATAAATATTTGATTTACAGCTGGTGGCCGTAGCGGCATCCACGTGGAATTCTCCTCTCCGTCCTTCTACTTCCGCTCCTTCGGCGACCTGAGTGACGAGGAGATGGACAGAGTTTGTCAGTTCCTCTATAATCGAGTGAAGGACCAAGAGACCACGCAGCTCTACCAGCTGACGGCCTGTTTTAAGGCCTTCAAGAGGTATGAACATATTGTAAACAGTGTTTTACAATTCCTTAAACCTTAAAATAAGTGTTTTCAGTTCTTTTTAATGGGATGTTGTTACTGGCAGTTTACGGTTATTCAGTTCTTTGACTGATATTTGCTAATCTGTTTTAATTTGGTAAATCCCACCTATCTATCACTTAAGTCCCTTGATTGATTTGTGTGTGTGTGTGTGTGTGTGCACTTTGTTGCAGTGTTGCCTTCAAGAGCGTCTTGTCCTGTGTGGATGATTTGGATGCAGAACGCAGTCTGAAGCTGAAAGGCCTTCTCTCTGAATACTTTGAAAAGCGGCGAGACAGAGAGCACACGCTCAAAACACTGGAGATCGAGGAGCTCGACAGATACAAAGTAAAACACACAGGGCCGATATATTCGCTGAATTTGTGTCCTAGATGCTCTGAATATTCTGGTTTACTTGTTGATTTGTCTTTGTAGCTGTTGGACTGGGAAAATCAGATCCGAGCCGACATCAGAAGTTTCCTCTCCAACCGGAGCGACGAGAAGTTTTCTGGAAGAGCAGTTGCCAGAATCCTCCATGGCATAGGTGAGACATAAACAGGGATTCAGACTAACTTTTCCACAAGTAGTGCTGGCTCCACCAACTTTCTCAGTTGGCAGTACATTTACCTGATTTTGTTTCACCTTGTTTTGAAATTGGTGAATGACCTCTAGAGGGCGCTATAGGTCCAATGGGAAAAAATTGACATTCGCACTCTTATAGTAGAACTGAGCTCTGATTAGAGGATATTGATAGAAATAAACTGGGTCCAAAGATTATATTGTCTCAATATGAAAACATTTATTTACAAAATGACGAAACACAACCACCTTTACACATGCTCACTGGTTTCCCTATCAATCAGTCCCATACACACACAAATCTAGTCATTCTGTCTCACCTGGTGCAGACTTTCCCAAACTTCACTGTCCAGTCTTAACTGTTATCACGTTAAACTAAGAAGGTTAGATCACATCTCCACTGGCCTTTACCACGTCTCAGAGGATTAAACAGGCTGAATGACTGGATTGTGAAACTGAAGACAACTGCCTGAAATATCACTACAATCCACTTATCTATCATCACCTTTTAAAATATATAAATATTTAAGTTTGTGCAACTTTTGAGGATCTGTGTAGAACGAGGAAAAGTCAGGTCTTTAACAGCTTCTTTGGTTTATTTTATGACGAACGAGAGGGGTGCAGGTATGCGTGGAGAAAAAAAAGCTCTTGAATTCAACACTTTACAGGAAGAATGTAACATTGTGTCATGAAGGCGGAAAGGGACCAACAATGCTAACCTTGCCCGTATCTCCCTGGATTGTCAGTAAGGATGAGTCAGGTTTAAATCATCCACAATTCATGCCCAGTTTAAAGTGCATTTACCTGTGAATGAGGATTTATACCTAAAGTAACAACTTAACACTTACTTGAGCTGAACTCTGCTTCTCAGGAAGTCCGTGCTATCCTGCCCTGACCTACGGCCGAGACAGACGTTACTGGAGGAAGTACATTCAGTTCGACTTCAACCAGCTCATCAGACTGGCCACTCAGGAAATCATACACTTCAAGTAACTGACCAGAAATGAACAGAAACGCATACTGAGGATGCAAAAACACAGACGTGCACTTTCTAGAGCTTTGTTTTGGATCAATTCTACCAAAAAACACCTTGACGACATCTTGTTGGATCATTTAACTTATGCTGTTTTCTGTGTTTTTGTATATATGTGAAAAAAATTCTGTGTGATTTGTAATTAAATAAAATATATTTTTCTAGCTTGGTCGTGTGGTGACATTCATTTAAAATATGTCAGGAAAATCTCTTAAGGAGCCTGGTAGGCAGAGAAGGTGTTTATTTAGTTTGGTTTTAATCTAAAAACCCTAAATCCTCATAGAATAGAAAAGTCCTGACCTAGAAATGAACTGATATGAGGAAGTAAAAATAGAAGAGCAAAAACAAAGTGAGATTTTCCTCCCACCACTTATCTGTGTCAATATTACTGTTGACTCAATAAGTAAGACACATGAGATAAGAATACTAATATTGGCTTGTATTGACAGGAATCATTAATTAACTATTGCTTGATAAAAAATAAAGTCTCTTATGACGAGTCCCTCTTTGAAGTCAGTTTCAGGATTTTCCTTTGTATCAGCTTTTGTTCATCAGTTTCTGAACTGCAGCAGCAGACATGGACCTTGTGAGTCATAAACTTTAACAATGCATGGTTTATTTCTCTCATGTTGCTGTAAAGGCCCATGTACTGAAAGTAAGCACATCTGTTTATGACAGCTAAGTTAGAACAGCTTGACCTGATCTAGAAAGGGTTTATACTTATTGGGAAATTACTTTTTTTAATGCAGAGATAAGAAGATCGGCACCTCTCTGATGTTTGTATGTTTTATATAAAGACACAGCGAGAAGCCGCTTAGCTTAGTTTAGGACAAAGTATGGAAACCAGGGGGGTGTAGACTAAGCTAACTGTCTCCTGGCCATGGCTTAATGTACACTGCACAGACATGAGGAAGGTATTTCTCATTTGACTCAACAGGAAAATGAAACACCACCATCGCAACATTTGGGATTGAAACCAGAATTGCGACTGCGTGGCTGAGGCGGCAGCCGGGCCAGCTCTCCTTACTGTGGACTCTGGCTTTTACATATCTGCTTTGACTCTGACATAATGTCATAAAATGTCAAGAAATCAGTCCAGTGAGGACAAAGGTGTCGTCTTTCCAACATTTATAAATATATGTGGAGGAGTTAATTTGAACCAGGGTGCTGCAGCAGGGCTTTTTTCAAACATGCATGACAAAAGCAATGTTAAAAATCTGTTAGAGTTTATGGCCGACACTATAACTCGGCTTATTTACTTTCTTGTGATAATATAAATATCTCTGAGGGTGATCCGGGGGGGATGGGCTATTGACTTTCCCAAAAAGGTTAACGAAAGAAGGTCAGTGACGGTGATTGATGTGCAAACAGCCACTCCCGGGGAATTTTTATTATCGATCAAGCCTGAGCCTTCAGAAGAATAGATTTGGACTAAATGTGAAGTTTCAGCTGACCTTCATTCTTCTTTTTCATATTCTCATGAACAGATCAACCGCATTGTATATGAAATGTTGTTCAAAGTCTGAATTACAAATGAAAATAAAAATCTTAAAATCTTAATTCTCTTGAGCAGGAATCTTTCACAATGTATTCATCATTCCTTCTTTATCATCTAATGACCCCACACATTAACCTAATGGCCCCTGGCAGGGACCTTGCCCCTAGGTTTTAAACCACTGCAGTAGAGGGTGTAGTTTCTTTCAAAGCATAAACTTGTCAAACTGTTTTTTATCAACGTGCAAAATGGCAATTTTCTCATGTGGTGGTACAGGCTCTTTACAGATAATCATCTTTTAGTGGCTGGTGATGAGTGTGACTGACAAATTTTTCTCGAACTGGGAAAATCGAGGAACACCCTGTCTGACTTTCTGAACACAAATTGTGTTTGGTTGACGGCATAGCAAGAGGACTAAGTGCAACCGTATCAGATACTGGAACTCGAGACTTGTCGTCACCCATTACAACATACAGACGTCTAAATGTTGGATATGACCATTATAACAAGTATAACCAGCCCTACTGTAACACTGTCACACCTGGATGTCCATTACACATTAGCTCCTCTTAATAACAGTCATTCAGTCTAACCACTCATTCTATGCCCTGTCGTCTTAAGGCTTCACCACTATTTACTGTACACGTGTTCCCAAAAATGATCATTTACCCTTCAGACGTTACAGTAACACGAGAAGTCAGCGTTTTCATTTCATGCATTAAGTGGCTCTTTTTATTTATGGCTCCTCTCATCTTTCTGTGTCACTGGATTACTGCTTCATAAACATCTTTATGAAGTCGTAAAAGTTCCCATCCTGATTTCCACAGATACGGCAGGGATGTCTCTCTTGTCTGTGTCTATCAGCAACACTACTGTAAAAGGTGTATCATCCAGTCTAATGTATAAGGCGCTCAAAGGTCCAGTTCTAGACGTGACTCTAAAGTTCCATTTAATAAAACCTACAGGAGACCCAGAGCTCATTGAACCTCTTGAAATGTTCTGTAGAGGGCTGAGAAGCTGACTTCAGGAAAAAAAACGTTTTCCTCAGTCAGCAGCCACATGCTGCAATCTCTGTCATTTTTTTTTACAGCATATGCTTAAAGGATCAGTAAAGCAACCTGAAGTACATGTGTGTGTCATTAAATGGGTCATTTTGTCTGAGACAAAGTAGATGTGCAAGCACATACTGCACGTGCACCCCATGCATGTAACTTTACCACTGAGCTTCTAACCACTAACAGTTTAGGGCTTCACTTTTGCAAACAGCTCCTACTTCTTCCTGGAATGGATTCTATGGTATTTAGGGCCCGAGCACTGACAGGCACTGACAGACCTGAGGCCCTATTGAAATTGTTAGGGTTATTATTAAAAGTCGAGATGGAAAAACACACAACACAACTGATTATATTATAAGCAAACGCAAAACCAACTTTCAGCCAACACAACCAAAAACAAACACTGTGTCGTGGACTACTGCCTATTCACGCACACAATTTAGGTTTTTCAATGGACCTCGCCAAATGGAACCCTGGGTAATCAGGCCCAGTTTTCCACTCACTATAATGCCAATATAATTTTTTCAAAGATAGTATATATCTATATATTGCCAATTCCGATCCTTAGTCGCCCTTTGTGCTGACTCAACACAACTAAGAAGCTGTTGAGTCTTTAGATCTGTATTTTACAAACTGGCTAATGTGTAAAACTTCAAGCAGGGTTGTGTCTTCACTTTGCCGTCCCTACAGGCAAGATACCCTACAGGTGTATTGTCACCCTGCTGGAAACAAATGCAAACACAAACGCAGGCCCGTTCAATGAAGATAGTCTAATGATAAATAAACAGGCTTAGATGTAGATGCGTGGACAAGCTGGCGGGCAGGTATACAGGCAGGTAAACATCCAGGCAGTTACAAAATACAGCTAATAGACACAAAAGGTTCATAAACCGACAAACCGGCGAGGAGCTGCTGACAAAGGCAGCTTTAAATACTGTTTTTAGTATATTTGTTGTGCAAGAATGATAAATATGAATTTCAAAGTTTAAATCTTTAATATTTTGCAAGTAATGTCACATTTTAAATGTTTTAAGAGTCACTATATTCACAGTTAAAAACAGAGACAGCATTCATTTCAAACTATTTTGACAAGACTTGTTATCTTTGGTATTTAAACCACGATTCATTGTTTTTAAGGCATGGCGGGTTTATAATTTTGCACATTTCATCAATAAGGCAGTTCAGAGTGCTTTACATAACATGAGTTCAATAGAAAATAAAAAAATACAAGAGCAAAGGTTAAAGTGCAGTGTAAGGAGTACGTAATTATTATTTAATAAAATACAGTGACAGAAAACTCTTCTCCCAGATGTCATTAGGAGACTAGATGATGCGTGAGTGTAAAGGTTTAAAGTTATAGTCCCCTGGTGCTATGGTTTTATAAATGTAAGTGCCATCTGTATGATAGTGGAAACATTTTGTTGTTTTCCATTATCTGAGCTGAAGGTAGCATGTATATGTTGAACAGAAGAGGCCCCAGACTGGAGCCTTGTGGAACTCCACAGGCCGTTTCTGACTGCTCAGAGGAATAATTGCAAACGCAAGTAGTTCCTGTCCTTCAAGTAAGGTTTCAAAGCATATCTTATCTGATTTTAAACTGTGATTTTAGTGCATTGCACGGCTGCCACGTGATTCTCCAATTGGATAATTGCACAAATAAGCAGGTGTTTCGAATGAAGTGCCCAGTGAGCATATATGTCTCTGTTTTTGTGCAATGAGTCGTCAGTGGACTCTGTCCCTAATGAAGATGATGACATGACAAAGAGATTAGATGAGACACATAAAAATACAGTATCCACTGCCCCTCTGGCCTCATTCACATCAATATTGCAAATACGATTTTAAAGACAGACCCATGATCTAATGGAAGAAGGAACATGAACATGAGCGAGAGTGGGTGAAAACAGATTCACTCTTATTGTTCCTTAAAGTACAATTTGCTTTAAGTCTCCATCCACGTGCTACTAAGGCTGAAGAAAAAAACTGCAAATTACTCAATGACCTAATGAGGTTTTAGATTTTCTTTAAATTCATCTTTAAACAAGACAAAAGTACAAAATATATACCAAATATACAAAAGATATACCATAGTGTATTCAATATAATTTCTTAACTGTATACTTTTTTCCTTTGCAAATGTGACATGTTTGATTTCAAATACATTTAATTAAATGTACCAAAAGAACAATTCTGTACAAAGCTATATAATAAAAGTACATCACTAAAGAATTGAAGGAGAGTGACGCATGTATATTAGCCTATTGACATTTATCAGTGCTCGGAATTTATAAAAAAACATCTGCACTGACTCTTTTTGTGCCTCATTGATAAAAAGTTAATTTGTTGACGTTTCTTTTCTTTTGTAAGCATCAGACCATTATCGACACATTTTTTAAATTTTTAAACAATAACTACCCTAAACTGAGAGTCCTATTTAAAAAGGCAGAATTCAGTCCACTACACAAGTCTTGTAATAAATCACATGTCAGAGAAGCACAAGCTCTCTTGGCTGTAGTTAGTGGTGTTGTAATGGATTGTATTATGTGGTGACAGGGCTTTGGAGTTACAGTTATTTAGAAGACACAGCTAGTTTTAATTAACACTGGATTAGCTCCTCATCTGACAGTGTCTTTACCCCGTTGTGTCTGACAGTATTCTGTCGACTTTTTTCCTGCTTTTCATACTGTCCTTAAGGTGTAACATGCATAGATGTTAATATATATATATATATATATATATATATATTGTTAATTCATACATTTTTACAGTTGGCATTGAGTGCACCAAAACAAGCCACACCAATGTGCTGGCGTGCTGTTTGTACAAGTCCGTGCCTTAAAAGGTGTAAAACCTCTCTTCGTAAAGTGACAGCAGCAGCAGGATTCCCCAGCCGGTGAGAAGGCCGACATTCTGCAGCAGAAACATCAGCCAGGGTTTCTTGTTGCTGATGTGGACCATGGTGGGGAGCTGGAGAGAGAAACAGAGGTGGAGGTTACTTAGTTAGCTTATTGTCCTGGATTTGGGGAAGTCAGTTTTACAGCAACAAACCACTTTTCTCTGTATATCCTGTAAACATAACCCCTTCTGTTCTCTTGCATTGCCTGTGAGCAGAACCACTCACCATATCAGCCAGTCCCACGTACAGAAAGAGTCCAGAGGTGACGGCGGCTATCCACTGTTGGGTTGCCAGGTTAGTGGCGACCGACAGAGCAATGTACAGGCCAATGAACGAGGTCATGGCACTGGCGATGTTTAAAAGCAGCGCCCTGCGTACTGACACGCCGCTGTGCAGCAAAATGGCAAAATCCCCTAAAGAGAAAGAAAAGCAACAGGTGTTAAAAATTGGATGAAAACAAAAAGATCAAACCACACATGTCCTGCTTTTGTGTGTGTTCTTTACCCAGTTCGTGTGGTAGCTCATGGCACAGCACAGCCAGAGACGTGGCCAAACCAGACTTCCATGACAGGGAGAAAGCTGCACCGAGCGCTAAGCCGTCTGCAAAGTTGTGGATCCCGTCACCGATGGTGATCATGTAAGGCAGCAGACGCTGTTCTGCAGAGGCAGGTGGACAAAGTCATAGTTAGCAGTGGTGCCAAGATGATGAGCACCATCATCACAGCTGGGTGATGTCACTCTTTTTGTGTTTACTTACCTCTTGTGCGCACTTTGTGGTTGTCTTCAAGGGTAACCTGAAATGTATATGTCACATAATATTGATAAAACATCAGATAACTCATCAAGCTTTATAAGATCTATTTCTTACAAACTGTAGGAGAAGTAGCTGAAGATTTCCTCAGTACTATAGTCTTGTATATATGACTTATTTAGTTCTGTGCAGGTGAGTAAGATCCTTGTTACATAAATATCCAGTATTTATTAATATTCCGCATTAAACCAAATGACGGTTTCTTACCAGATCTGCCTTCGAGGCCGACTTGTTTTGTCTTTGTTTCCTTTCCTGCTGATACATCTCTAAAACCCTCCCATGGTCACAGTGATGAGGCTCAGATTCTTCCTAAAAAGAAAAAGAGAGACAACTATACAGGATCATTTATCTGGATGAAGCTAAAATAAAACACTTATTATGAATAAAATGAAAGATTAATTTTGTCATATTTGTTCATATTCTTATTTCAGCTTATTCACAATCTAGTTTGACAAGATTTACCTGGGACCTGTAACCATTGAGTTTCCATACTTTCATTGACAATGTTTTAAAAATCACAGCTTTCTTTAATTAATGGGATAGTGGTGGGATAGTGATAATACATTTATTTGTAGTGTTTTATTTGACTTACAGCGTGATGGTGCTGGTGATGGTGATGGCTGTGATTATCTCTGTATGCGACCAGAGAGAAGACGGTTTCCATCAGGTAAAAGTAGTAAATCCCGGCTATCACCACCAACATCTTGTAAATGTAGTCTGGCGTTTCTTCCTGGTGATCGTGATCGTGATCGTGGCCGCCGCCATTGTCTGTGTGAACGTGTAAACCTAGAAACTGAACAAAGACGAAGTCCAGCTGAGTATGTGCTGCACAAAAATTGACAAAAATGTTTGTTGTTGTTGTTCTGCAGTCTTTTACCTTCTTATTATTGGTCTAAAAAGGACTCACCATGGGTAACAGGTGCAATAGGGCATCTCCAGTCAGTGAACCTACAGCCAGACTGATGCAAAACTGGACAGCAAACTGGAACACACTGGTACACGAGGTACACAGCAGCAGCACGATGCCAAACATGGACGTGAGTGTTATCACCACATTGGCGAGGGTTGCATAGAGGTATCCTACAAGTAGAGGCGAGAACAGAGAGAAAGTTCAGGGTCATCGACACAAATTTGCATCTTCGCGTCCAATATCTCCAACCGGAGAGGCAGGATCGCATTAGTCATCGTCACCTCGTAAAATCCAGTCCACACACTTACTCTCCATCCTGGTGAGATCATCTGGGTTCACTGGCTCAGTCATGTGTGCGCAGGCTCCGCTTAGTATCTGCTGGACGAACGCCGGGCTGAGCCGAGCCACGTCGGACTGAACCGAGGAGGCAGAGCTGTTTGCAGCCAGGCCGAAGATCAGGACCAGCTCCTCAGCCGAGAAACAGCGCTGGGAGAAATTAAGAAAAAAAAGAATTACAGTTTAGATGCAATCAAAAGACTTTTATCAGGTATTTACTGAGCGAAAACATGTTGAAAATGTGCAGGAGTTCTTTGTTTTAAACTTTGACTCATGACCTTTTCTCTTATTCTATGCACCTGTCTAAGATCACGTATGAACTGAATGTTGAAATGTAGTTTCCACCTTATCCCAGGTGCTGTTTCCTCCATGTCCCTCATGGCGGCTGCTCCTCCTCCTCCTCCGTCTTGCACCGCTGTCATCATGATGACCGTGTTCGTCTTCTTGGTGTGCATCCCCGTGGGGTTCGTGCCCGTGGGATTCGTGCCCATGTTCGTCTTCAGTCCCAATGTTCAGACTCCTCATAAGGGTCTCCAAATCTGCAGGGGACAAATGTAAACCACCATAAGAGTAATGTGGGTGTTCAGCACATTTACAGCAAGAACCAATGATGTGACCAATAACATAAAGAAAGAAAATATATAAAAACAAGAAAATTATAATATTTAAGTGCAACCAACAGATACATTTTGCATAGAACAGTATAACATATACACAACTACCAAAAATGCATTTTGCAGATATAGTCTAAGTTGTAATTTGACTTGCCACCGAAACATTTTTGAGCAATATTCTTTTGTGCAGGACATTTACCCCCGACAGTGAAGTTCTCTGACCCCAGGCGGCCCACGATGTAATCCAGGAAAAAGCTCTCCTCGGGCAGGGACTCGCTGACGAAGCAGTGACCTTGCAGAGCGTGATACAGGACTCGGCCCAGAACTGCGCCCACTTCCTGTCTCTGGTCTGGTAACGATGCGTTGACTTCTGCCATGATGTCGCTGGCTGTTAGACAGCTCTGGTGGGGATGAGGGGGAGGGAGAGAAGGTATGATGGAATTTTAACTAATGAACTCAACTATAATAGAGTTGTTCAAATTTGCTCATATTTTAAACTCCTCCTGAATGCTTCGGGAGGACTGTGAAGTCATGTTAACTGCTGTGAGGCCTCATATTAATTGGCAAACTGATGTCATAGTAAAACTAAATACTGCAAAAGTTTGATTGTTCACTTCTGTGGTGATGACTTCCCAGTTTAACTCTCTTTCATGTGCTATGGTGATGTGGCTGAGTGCAGGGCAAAGCCTAGTAGGTCGGCCCCAGCAGGCATCACCCATATGATAAGATATATTGAGTAATAAATACTGTAAGGGAGAAAAACTACTGTTGCACTGAATTTGGGCGCTGGCTGCTGTACAAATTTAATTTAAAAGTCCATGTGGAGTGAAAAAGAACTGAGCTTTTACAGTAGATAATTGTTAAAAATCAGACATGTGTAGGTGAATGATATTCATGAGTTTGTGCAATGAGGGGACTGTTGGATCAAACTGTTGCTGTCGACCTGAGCTTACCTCACTGGGTGACGGCTCATAGTGGCGCCGGAGCTCTACAAACACAGTCTCTAATTGGTGAACGTCTATGTGTTCGTGGTCATGTTGCGTCCGGCCCTCTTCGTGCTCCAGATGCTCGTGCTCCTCATGGTGTGTGACCCTGTGGAGGAAATGCTCCGTCTCCTCGCCCCACCTCCCCTCAATTATCGCGTGGCAGACCGGGCCAGGAGAAGTGAGGTAGAGGACGCTGCCGGCGGCGAGGTCGCTGAACTGGGAGACGCTGATGGTTTCATTATGGCCGACTCTTCCAGCTTCCTCCTCCCCGTGGATGGAGTGATTGCCAAACAGCTGGTGAACACCACCTGTTAGATCACACTACACAGACAGCACACACACAAACACACACACAGATTAAATTAGCAGATAATCAATTACTGATTCAGTCATTTCCTGGGAAATTTGTGTCTATAAAAACACACGTATTGAGAAAAGAGTCCTGGATTAGTTCATTATTTTTCTAAACTTTCAAAACAGGAAACAAAAGCTGCAACTTTAATATGAACTCACACGGTTAAACTGTGGGTTTGTTAATTTACAATGTATTGTTATACATTATGTTACTATTCACTGTATCAAGTGTAAGTGAATTTATAATAGAAGCCTATGTCACAATTGAAAACTGTTTCATTTGTTCTTTTTATCTGCTCCATTCACCAGCACTTGTTCAACACGTAGCTTATCAACCACGCACTGTCCATTCACACAGATTAGATCATACAGTCAGAGGAAGTTCAAGGACTTTACTCACACTCACTGAAACAACAGGTTCATCCAAGTAACCAACAAATGACTAACTAACCTTAAAGTATCTTAATTTTGTAAAAATAATTATAATTTTATACGCGATATCGACCTATACATATACAGAGGGATATCTTTCTTTAAAAAAAATGCTTATTACATTAAATGCTTATCATAAAGAAAAAATAATAATAATGTTAGACACAACGTCGGCCTGTATAACTTAGAATACATGTACACTGGAATATTTTTCTTTAAAAAAAAAAAAAGATGACATTATATGCGTATCATGAAGTAATAATAATAATAATAATTGTACACACAATATAGGCCTCAATACCATACGGGTACATTGGGATATTGTTTCTTTAAGAAAAAATCGTATTATATTATAAGCTTATCATAAAGTAATAATAATACTAATGTACACACAGCATTGGTCTAATAGCCTACAGATGAATAGGGATATTTGTTTTAAAATGCTTATTATATTATATGCTTATCTTAAAGTTATAATTATTATAATAATAATAATAATTTTCTTTATTTATGCAGATTAAGTCATGATATAAACGCACAAACACACACATCATATCCAGCTGATAAAATTACTATATTACTGTATATGTGTTTAAAGTTCCGGTGAGGAGCGGAGGTTTTCCCCGGAGCTCTCCCCGGGCCCAGCGGGGTGCAGCGGCCGGGTCTCGGCTGTTGGACCTTGACCTCCCGCTCCTCACCGCCGCCACACGGCCGCCTCGCCCGGCTCTCTGCCCGCGGAGCGAAGCCCCATAAAACTCACCTTTCCACACGACACTGCTCCTCCGCACTGCACACGTTTCTCCAGCGTATTAAAGAGGAATCCGAGCGATTCCCCGCTCAGAGTCTGCTGCCCCGGGGACACGACGCTCACTACGGCCTGGTACACCTCCTCCAGGGCGGGAGACCCCGACACGGAGCCCAACGCACCCCACACGGACAGGACGTGGAGGAGGAAGAGCCCGGAGGAGGAAGACATGTTTTCTTTATAAATACCAACAACAAATACTTAGATCTACTTATTTAAACAGAGAGGAGACGCTGGCACCGAGTCACACTGAGGCTGATTCGGGCTCCAGGTGTTTCTCCACAAGTTCCTTGAGCTCTTATCTGTTTCAAACCTCTGCTCCTCAATGGACCTCGACTCTGGGCTGTGATTGGCCGAGAGGTGGCTCGTGATGCCTCTCACCTGTGTGTTGAAGCTGCTCTCACCTGAGCTGAGATTCATGATGGTGACTTCCAACATGTAACATGAATCCCAGCCTCACATGTCATGTGGTGGAGACTTCCAACAGGTTACATCCACCACATGACGTCTGAGGCTGGGATTCATGGTAACATTCAGCACTGCAGCTCTGAAGTAGCCCTGCAACAACAGCCTATTTCTAACCATAATAACCATATCCTTTTTATTTGTAGATCCTTTGTAAAGTGCTTCACAAGGCAGCAATTTGAAAATCGTCATCCTTTAAACAGAATTGTAAAAAAAAATTCTCAGACAGAAAATGTAAAATATATTAATTTAAAATGGTCAAATTCTACTTAATGTAATATCTCACAAACTTCAACTTAAATGATCAGATAAATAATGTAAACACATACTAATCAACTAAATTGCTAAAACTGAAATTAAAGTAAAATCTTTAAAATTAAAGTAAAATCTGGGAAAAAATGATAAATAAATATTGTTCCAGATCCCGGAAATCTGACTGCCCTGTCCTCTTCAGTTTTCAACCAGGTTTCTGGCTCAGATATCCCGCCTCTGCCTGAGGATCTCAAGGTCACTTAAAGGTCACACATATAAAACATGGACATAGGCCTCAAGGAGCTCTCAAATGCACACCCCAAAAAAGTACCTCAATATATATCAACGCAACAAAATTATCTGAAGGCTGATCTCACAAACAAGACGTGTGGACAGGTTATTTATGGTTGTTTTTAGTCTTTTAACTGAGCTCTTTGACTTTCAAACAAGAAATATTAACACTCACTTCTTATAGGGGGCCCAAAAAGACAGCGCCCCCTGGGACTGTGTGCAGTAGGCCTGATCTGTATAGATCCATGGGTTCATTTCAGAAGGTCCCTACTGTTGAGATACTGATTTACGGATTCGATGATGAAGTTAAAAATTATTTTCACATCAGGCGATCTTAATGGAAGGAACCATTAAGGAACTATTGATCTACTCAAGCCAACATCCTAAACAACAGTATTATTTTACACCTCATGTATGTGAAATCATTATTGAAATGTGCAGACAGATTAATGCGTCTTTAGAGGAAGAGCATGGTGTTAATTTGATCGTGTCAGAGAAGGGTTGTGTTATTAGGATCCAGTGACTCATGGCCAACCTGACATTCAACACTGAGGTATCTAAAGAAAAAGAACATGTCGTCTCTAAGTTATTAATCTTTCTGGACAGTTCCTTGTAAGCTGATAGCTTGACATCTTGTATTTTTTGAAGGCAAAGATGTTTCCTTCCTTGAAGTTCATCAAACTAAATGTCAGTCGTCAAAGAACTGAAGGGAGGAGGGTCAAAGGCTTTGCCAGTTACTGTCTCTTGTGAGGATTTCAATGGAGGGTTTATGGCATTGCAGAAAGATAAACACCAATATACCAAAAAGTAGTATTTCAGCCCAATAGATTAAAGTTAAAGAGGGGCCATGCTGCGGCTCAGCAGCTTTTGGCTTCGGCATTACAGTAAACTGAATATAAACTTGATCTTCAGGTTGTTTCAAGCACAAATAATCATCCCAGTGTTGAGAACAAACCACATAACACCTTGATGGACAGTTTTCAGCCCTGGTACAAGAACAAGTACCCAGAGAAACCTGATGAATGTGTGTCTCAGGTTCATCAACACATTCTCACAGTGGAACAGAACAGATATGTTAACAATGCTGCTGTTTTCCTCTATCATATTGTGTTACTGATACAGAGACGGTCTCATAACCCCTGTTAGTCATGAGGAAATAAAACAAAACAATGGTGAGATTATGCTGTTTGTTCTTTTTTTAACTTTTAAAATCCTGTTGTACTTTCACCGACTCTGCAGTTTGAAACCAGTCACACAATCACAGAAATACACAACATGTACTTTCAAACACAGCTGTTCAGTTTGCCCATTTTCATTATTCTGAGATGAGAATAAAACATCAACGTGGCTCTTCTTCTTTATAGATAGATGCGTTTTATAGATAAATTCTATTATTTAGTAAGGATTTTAAATAGTTGAAGTTAAGAATAACTAAGAGGCTGTGCGTGAAGAGTTAATAACTGTTATTATAGATAAAAAATAGGATTTTATCGAGCAGTTTTTTTTGTTTTTGTATTATAAATGTGTGTGTGTATTTGCCAGTTGCTAATTCAAACCACTAGATGGTGCAGTTGCTTTATTACAGCAATTCATGCATCTTTGTTGTGCCATCCTGTGAAAGTTAGAAGTTAGTTTTAGGCTGAGAAATAAAGTTCTTCTGGTCTGAAATGAATTAATTGTATATGTTGCAATGATTAACAGGAAGTGCATTAAATACATCACCTTGTCAGAATTAAAATTATGAAGTAATGTGTGGAGAAGTGATGAAGCTTGTGTCTAACTGGATTTCATTCAACCATCCTGCAGTGGTTAGTAGATTATCTTAACAATAACTACTGAATTATGATCAAGGACATATTTTAGTTCTTATTTAAGATTCCAGGTTAGTTGTTGGGATTGAAAATTTAAATGTATCATGAAATCACAGTTGAATCAATGAGGGAGGATATAAAAAGCAAAGGAAATGGACTTGTTTTCCTAATGAGACACTGCAGAAGAAAATACTACAACAGAAAGATTGTTCCCCACATATGGAAACATCAAACAGTAGTTTACATAGTGTATACATACATCAATTTAACACATTTGTCCCCACATCATTTCACTGTTTCCACCCTCTGTTACTGTTCAGTGGATTCAAATCTTGTTAACACCTCATTACTGCGTGAGAGTATGAAGCCAGTTTACTCGTGTGAACTGAGATTGCTTGGAAAAGTTGTTTCCTTCAGTTCTGGAGTCGTTCAGCTGTAAAATGACAAACAACAGCGGAGCTTGGTATTGTAATCTATTCTGCTAATTCTGTTCAGCTCTATAACATTTCCAAAATCGCTTACATTGCTTAGACCCGTTCCGAAAATGTTTCAATATACAAGAATAGCCGGCCGGTTCATTTCCCTGGAGTTTGGACTGAAATAAGTCATCGGTAAAAAACAGAAAACAACACGAAATGTCTCCTGGAATTAATCTTTTAATTGTCTCTTTAAAAAAAGTGTGTTATTTTCTTTCTTCACGTCTGGAATATGAACTGAAATCATGTCAATAGCCGCATAAATCACTCGAGGGAAGGAGATTGAGTTGATTGGCTGCACATCACTTCACACACATGATCAGACAGTGACACACACACACAAGCTCGCTCATGACATGGGATCCTGGACATCTGCCCCAGCACACACACACACACACACACACACACACACACACACACACACACACACACACACACACACACACACACACACACACACACACACACACACACACACACACACACACACACACACACACACACACACATACACACACACACAGACACACACAAACACAGGGCCATAGCAAGTATGGTTAATCTTTTAGACAAAACACACACTGTCCAGTGACCTGTTTTCATGCCCCCCATCATCATGTCACTCTCTGCCACCCCGTCTGTCATGTAAACCTGTAGATGTTCTCAACACACACATTCATCAAGTCCCCCACTGTGCGCACACACACACACAAACACACACACTGTGGTGGGTCAAAGAAAGTGCATCCTTATTAAATCATATCTGTTGTTGATAGTGCAGACACATTGCTGCAGAGAGTTTGTCTTTTCAGAAACAACAATATAAATGGCTGGAATATTTAGAATCGCCCACAAAGGATATTAATGTCTCACACATTCAATTACCACAAAGTAAAGTGCAGTAATTACTGTTCGAAATATATCTTTCCAAAATAAAATAACATTTGAAAAAAATGATTAACATTTGGCATTTTTTCCAGCAGCATTATGACTTGAATTAAAGTGTCAATGCTACTTAGTTAGACATAGCTAGAAGTGTAAACACGAACGACTACATTTAATTAGAACCGAATTCTCATGTGCTTTCCAGGAAAACCTTTGGAAACAAATTGGAATTTATGGACCCTAAAAAGATAAAAGTATTATCAAAGATCCAGACCCGAAATCAAACACGAAGCTTTCAGTATTAATGCCGCGGTTCAAAGCAAATCTGAAGCAGAAAAACATGTTGAATAAAGAGTCTCTCGCTGTTAACACCACTTACACCCGTCTCCCCTCCTGCCTCCCTCTCTCCCCCACTGCCTCCCTCTCTCCCCCACTGCCTCGTACACACTCGCTGCCTGGCCTCAGCCCTACTTTCCTTCTGAAGCTGATGTTTCCATTACAGAAATAAAAGCATGACGGCTAATCCAGTTATATGTTCCCTGGACGACACGCACACCCACACATACATATGCATAAACACACACACACACACACACACACACACACACACACACACACACACACACACACACACACACACACACACACACACACACACACACACACACACACACACACACACACACACAAACTGTTGAAACACAAGAAAACAAGTTCAAAGGCTCAGACATGTTGCAAGTGGATAAATATGGGCACACACTGAACCGTACGTAAATGTACACACACACACACACACACACACACACACACACACACACACACACACACACACACAAACACACACGCACACATGGAGGGGGGGGGGGGGGCATGCGATTGAAGCAAGAGCCCCTGTTGTGAAAGAGTCAAACAGTGCTTTCTTGGGTGCTGGAAATAAAGACCAAACATTGGTAATCCACACACAAACACACACACACCCACACACACAAACACCCCCCCCACACACACACATAAACACACACACACAGAACTTTGAGTAAATTTGGGAAAGACACTAATGCATTCCGCAGTCTAACCTTGATTTAACCCTCAACCCTCAAGCAGTCCTTAGAAGTCTAATCGTCAAACTGGTCCTCACAAAGATAGTACAACATGTATCCACACACTAATCTCCCAGGACAATTTCCCACAGAGCTGCACAACCTTCCTGTGGAGTGAAAAGATAGGGGGAAGAAAGACGTGATGTTAGTCCTGAACCTGATCCTGATCTCCCTCTTCCCACTTCTCCTCCTTTTAATTCATAAATAGCATAATTTATTAATTGACGACATGTGATATCTGTCCTGAAACGCTGTGCACCAGCTGGCAGCTGTTTTTAATTTCTCAAGGATTAAAAAGAGTTCTCTGGCAATTTAGTGCTGTGCGTCTATAAAGTTTGAAGACTCTTAAGGGACAGGCTTTAAAATGAATGATCACACAGACACTTTGAATAACTCTTGGTTTCACCCCAGAGCGCCTGCATCCCAAGGATTCCTCCACCTTGTCTCCTCAATCCCTCTCATGTCCAGTTGATCCAAATTGTCCTCTAAACAATAACAGTGGTTATGTATTATCCTCCTGCCACAACACAGAGAATCAGATTTACCCTGGAATCCATTTCTTAAAGAGGCCGCGAGCTTTTCCTTTACACAAACGTTGGACCCTGGTTTGGAGACAACGTGATCTGGACTTAAAGAGACGCAACTTTCTGTCCAAACCCGAACAGGCTCGGTTTGGGTAGGTGGGCCGGAGCCAATCCCACTTGACCTTGGGCGAGAGGTGGGGTCCAGCTCACCAGTCCATCACAGGACTTAACCTGCATGTCTTTGCAATGTGATAGATCATATTTGAAAACGCAACACAAAAGGAATTTTCAGTTAGAGTCCAGAGAAGAAGGTGAATTCGCTTCAGGTGAGAGGTTGAAAATCATTGAGAGGAACCAGGGAGAAGAGAGAGGAAGAAGATGAGGGAGGAGGGAACACAGTGAGATTCAAGGCTCTAGAGACAGGGGGGGGGGCAGGTATGTCCTACATGCATGGACACTCAGGTCACTGCAGATAATTACACTACCTGCATTCTATTGCTCCCTCTGTCAACCCCCCTACATTTATTAAATTACTGTATTAACCCTTTAATGGGTGGACATGTGAGATGATATAAACATCTCTCTCTCTCTCTTTCTCTCTCTCTCTCTCTCTCTCTCTCTCTCTCTCTCTCTCTCTCTCTCTCTCTCTCTCTCTCTCTCTCTCTCTCTCTCTCTCTCTCTCTCTCGCCCTCTCTCTCTTATATATACACACACACACACACTATATCTACTGTACATGTATGTGATGTTTAATTGGTATAATTCAGCGTCCATTGAGTTAATTACGTCTCTAATGAGGACACTATTTCTTCCCTCATCTAATTAAAGGGTACTTACAACACGTATTTGTCAGTGTCCTGAACGTGACCGGACGACTTGAGGACTAATGTCCTGTGGGATCCGGTGACCGTGTGTCCTCACCTCGTCAGTGAACAGGGATCTGTGTGTCACACGTGCTGCTGTGTGCAAGCATGCAAGCTGAAGTTGGTCATTACTGGAACGACCTTGGTATAAAGGGAAAACATTTACAAAAGTATTGCAGTAAATTCTAACTACATTAACGATTTATTTAACTGCTTTACCGAGGTCCATAATTCACCTGTTAGAATATTTTTGAAAGCTGTAACTTGTTGTTGTGTTGTTTGAGTTTTTTAGAGTATTTTATCAATTCCATCTATAAATGAAGGTACATTGAAAAGAGATCAAAGCAAAAGTACACATTACAACTGTACAATATTACAAAGAATATGTCAAACACAATAAATCACACAAGAAGCACAGATAGAGTGACATCATGATATAAAACCAAACTAAAGCAAAAATGCATCCACCAATACATTCACAACAGTTTGATGCCAAATCTCTCGCCCTCTCACTCTAGATCTTCATCCTGAGAGAGAAACTCAGACTCGTGACACAAAACTTGTTTTACTGATATAACTT
Organism: Limanda limanda; assembly: GCF_963576545.1. Taxonomy (NCBI): domain Eukaryota; kingdom Metazoa; phylum Chordata; class Actinopteri; order Pleuronectiformes; family Pleuronectidae; genus Limanda; species Limanda limanda. Next base: position 15,466,982 of record NC_083654.1, on the reverse strand, counting down.
TAGCCTCGAAAATTGATGCCTGGTAGAAAATCTGAGACGGATTACACAGTTTAATAGCAACTAAACATACAAAGTATTAAAGGCAGAACAGTTTCAAGTGGCCGTGATGTTTATTAAGAAGTTCACCAGATCAACTTTTAAGGGTTGGTCACACAATTAGTTTCCACTGCCCCCAGGTGGCGGAAAAATAAGCTCAATCCTGATCTACACTTTTAAAAATCTGACCTTGCTGCTGCATTATCTTTCCAAATATTGTAGACTTTCCATCCCCCTATTTATACATTTGTAGTTTAATCCCTGGATTTGGTAATTTCGGTTGGTTGGCGCGTAATTTGCATAATACATGTGGTTTGTGCAAATCTGCATCCATGTAGAATAATTTATGGATCATTCATCAGAGAATACTCATGTGTGTGTCTGTGCATATACTGCCTCAAAAGGCACCTATACACACACACACACACACACACACACAAACACAATCACTGGTCAAATGTTAATGATTTATTAATTCATGAGTTTAAATCTTAAATCTTCTAACGGAAGAAATGGAAATGGACGCACGCACGCACACACACACATACACACACACACATAGAGAAAGGGAATTAAAATGTGTTAAAAATAATAACCATGTCATGGCCTGATTGGTTTGGTTTTCCCATATTTAACTCAGTGGACTGGGAAATGAAAGACTGTGAGACATTGTGGTGGACTGAAGGGGGGAGAGAGAGAGAGAGAGAGAGAGAGAGAGAGAGAGAGAGAGAGAGAGAGAGAGAGAGAGAGAGATGTAACAAGGAATGAAACAAGGCAGTGAATAAATGAATGAGCGGATGAATGAATGAAGGGCAAGTTGAGAAGAAAGAAAAATAAATGAGAAAATGAAGACTGGAGAATGTACAGTTACATCAGAAAGGGTGGTGGGTTTGCACATGAAGCATTTGATGCAGTAAGAAGAGTTCACAATTTTAAAGAATGTATACTAAACCGTAGTGTGAGCAGTGTATGGAGTCAAATAAGGATCATTAATATTCATTATTTATTGATTTACTAGATGTCCATCAAATTTAAGTCATTTATTTTATTGCTGAGTTTGACGTGTGACGGTTGAATGATATAAAACACTGATGCAGATATAAAAAAGTATAAATTTGCACTTGTCTCTGCACCTTTATTTTTCACACTATAACTAATATTCAATTCTATCCGGATCAGTCTTCTGATTTTGATCCTAACAAATCATAATCATAATCATAATGGCTCAGGAGTTCTGACCTTCTAATGCAATAATTGCTTCTGGTTCTACTTCACGATCAGTGGTGTCCTTTATGGCCAAATAAGCTCGGTGCACATTATATAACCATTGAAAAGAGTCTTTTCCCCCCATTCAGATAGAAATGACACACATGTGGTCGGCATGAACACTGCAAAGCTGGTAGAAAAAAAATCCTCATCGGCACCAGAAACAATTGGAAAGCAGCAGTTTGCCTCGTTACAGCCGCCTGTAGCTTGGCCTCAGACAAGAAGTAATGAGCAGCAGGACAGACACTCATTAACCTAAATAGCTGCAATGGCAAAGGAAAGTCATGTGGCTTTTCACACGGCCACGTTCAAACCTCTGTGAGAGAATGTGGAGCTCCCCCCTGGGAAAAAGGAAACACATTTTACTCCTCTGAATTAAACATAACCCTAAAATATAACAATTCTCCTTAAAACCCAACTTTTAAGGTTTAATGACGATAAACTTAAATAAACTCTGCAGGTTACGGTCTAATTTCATCTATTATTTACATCGAAACAATCTCTCCAAATTAAAAAAAGCTGCAGGTCCGTAAAGAAAATAATTAGTGTAGAAAAACTGTAACACAAACTTGGATTTCATGCTTCTGAGTGTGTGTGTGTGTGTGTGTGTGTGTGTGTGTGTGTGTGTGTGTGTGTGTGTGTGTGTGTGTGTGTGTGTGTGGGTCAAGTCTGATTTCACGCCATCAGGCTCTGACGTTTATAATGACCTGCAGAGAGAGAGAAAGAGAGAGAAAGACAGAAACACTAAATATGAATTCAGGACTATAAAACACTTTATAGATACTCATATACGATTCAGTGTTAATTGACACAAAACCTGGGTCGCTGCATCACAGCAAAAAGAAAAAGTTCTCCTGACATTTTTCGTTAAAAACATAAAATGGAACTATTTATTTCAAACCGATTCAAATGGGGTCGTGTGAATTTGAGGACCTGAGGTTTCCTGTCGCCCAGTGCAACAGTTTGATGCCCTGAGTTTTCAAAAAGAAAATGCAAATGAATGCTTGTTTTGTTTTAACACAAAGAAATTATCACAAGAAAAAGTTCCTCACCAGATCTTTCTCATCTCGCAAGAAACTTTTGACCATGGACTAACAATAAGAATCATGTTATAAACACTCTTAACCTATAAACACTGCTTATCTATTAGAATAAGCAGATAAACATGAAGCACAATTCAAGTTATTTTTATATTTTACACACAATAATGAGAAAAGAAAATAACAAAAACTAAATGAAATATTAGTTGATTTATAGGAAATAAAGACAAGGATTAGAATTCGGAAAGAAAGCTTTTGAACCGTATTGATACTGATCTACTTTCTGTGTTACACAAACATGTGTGTTCACTGTTTTGGCCAATCTGTCGCTGTCTGACACAGATCCACACACGGACTCTGAACCCAAAAAAATGGCTTGTTTACTCTTTCTGTTGATTCTGTCACACAAAGTTTCATCCTCACAAGCTGAAAGTCATTTTCTTCTCATCCACAGGTGAGTGTTTTAACGACGGCAGCTCAGCATTTATTTAATAATAGGCGATAAGAGTCTGCAGAGAAAGTCTCATTAAACCTGCATTGAAGGGGAAATCCTTTCTCCAGATTTTGACTAAACTCTAATTGTGTCTTTTGTTCAGATTCTCAGACGTGACAGTGCTTTCAGTCACCATGAGGAGCTCGCTGCTGCTGTGCCTGGCCTTCAGCTTTGCCATGTTTGGATTTGGTGAGAGAGGCTAAAGAAGAAACTCCTTCATTAATGCTCAGGTTTTTTTATCCCCTCTTTGAAAAGTGCAGCCAAGTGGAGCGAGAGGGAGATTACGTGTTTCTGGAAGAGGACACGACGCCCGAAGGAACAGTTTGGCACGTCCGTGTCGTTTGAATGTGCTGCTGTTGTGTCACATGCTTCCACTTCCCACTTTGCAGAGTCAGTGATAATCATTCATAATATTCCGTGTGATATTTCATGGAGAAAGTGCAAACAAATGTGTTTTGTGATTTGCAACATGGCAGGAACATTTTTGCTTCATCATTGTTGAGTTGGTACCACTCCGCCATGTTGCTGTTATTTAACACACTGGAGACGGGTATATAAATATTTAAAATAATATACTTCTCCATTATTTAAAGTTTAGCACTTGGAAGTAAAGTGTACAGATATTTCAAATATGCATTCTTTGAAAAGGTTTTGGGAAATACTGGAGCTGTTGTTTACCTTTTCCATCAGAGGAACATTTTAATTTTTGGAGATGAGAAGATTGATGCCACCTTCATTTTATTAAGAACATTTATTATAGAATGACATCTCTCATTTTTGATGGATTATGATATATTTGGCGACTTTAATCTACAAATTTAACTCCACAAATCCACTGACTGCGTGTGTGTTTGTGTTTGTGTGTGTGTCTGTGCAGGTGATTCTCTGCAGTGCTACTCGTGCCCTGACGGCTCCTCCAACAACTGTGAAGCCAAGCAGGACTGTAACCAGGGTGAAGACAGCTGCCTCGAACTCACCAGTACAGGTAAGCATGGTAAAGGTTCAAAATATATGTGTGATATAGTTTGATGGCGTTGATTGTATATATTCTGTAGGCAGAATAAAATATAGATAATATATAAATATACACATCCATACAAGTCCACAGAGCGAATGCTTGTCCCATTGTTTGTCCCAATCAGGAAAGACCTTCACCACATGTATCAGGAACTCAGACTGTGACTTCATGACTCTGGCCGTCAGATTCTCCGAACCCGACTTCACCTTCTCCTGCTGCCAGTCGGCCCTCTGCAATGGCAAAGAAAAAAGTGCATTTCAGAAATTGAAAGATTTTTTTGGCTAAGAAATGAGAGAAAAAAGAAAAACAAATGAATAAAGTTGTGAGTCTTGATTTCTATTGTGATAAAGACCAAATAACCATAGTCCAATTTTGAGGGACCCTCTTGTGAGTGTGTCTCCTGCTTCACCTCTCCCCTTTTTATCATTGTACTCCTGTGTTTGTGAGTTTACCTGCTAGTTAAAGTGTGATTTTCCCTTTTATTTGTGTTATCAATTGGTGTAGGGACTCCATATGCAAAATATTGACTGGTTCTTTGGCTCGTTTTGGCAGAATAAACAGAGATCACCTCCCGAAACATTCATGGTTCGGCTCTTTACTTCAAATCAAGAACATCACAGACATTGCTGGACTCCACTTTTTTTCCTCATTAAAATCCCTGAAATTGTTTTGTAAAATCCTTGAATAATTTCAGAAGAATTCTCTGGATATATTACTGAAAATGTTGCCAATATCCCAGATATAACCACAAATATTTAACCATCCCCTACCAAATTTGAAGAAAGCCTGAAAAAGATCCAAAAATGACCGGAAAAATACTTAAATGATTTTTTTCAAACAGTAGCAGTAGTAGGGAAGGAATTTGTTTTATATCTTACACATCAGATTTTAATCTTATATTTCAAAAATGCTGTGAGCTGTGACATAACAATTGGAAAGACACTCTTATTATAAAATATATTAATTTGATCCTCAAGACCCAGACGACAGGGTGAATAAACAGAGAAAGAGGAAGGATCTTGCAGAGTGACGGGGTCAACACCATGGTGGACGTTGTGGCTCAGTCGTCCGAAGCAAAAAAACATGTCCACTCTGCGCCCTGTGTGATGGCTGGATTCAAACCTGTGATTTAAAAAGCACTCAGAAATAGCTTTAAACTCATTGAAGCACAATGACAACAACAGTGTCTGCTGCTGTCCTTTAATAACAATGACACAAGCTGTAGTATTACAGCCAATTAAAGGATAGTGTGAAGAAGATAGAACTATGAGTGTGTGTGTGTGTGTGTTTGTGTGTGTGATGAGGCCTGTTTCTTCAGCAGTGAGTAACTACAACGTCTTAATTTACCAACTTTAATTAAGAGAAGGACAACATCTGTTATCTGAAACAATGTGTGCACGTGTGCTTTTGTCTGTTTTTGTTTTCTCCTGACAAATGGTCCCAGGGTCGCACAATAACACACAACAGTGAGAAAATAAATATGTATATTCAACTTAGAAAGTAAAAGGTTATAGGTTATTCTAATATGGTACATAAATGGATGTCAAAGAATCATGGCAGGGAGTGTGTGTGTGTGTGTGTGTGTGTGTGTGTGTGTGTGTGTGTGTGTGTGTGTTTGTGTGCATGTGTGCATGTGTGCGTGCTGTAACTCTGTCCAGGTGGCTAGATAATTAAAATTATTCTCACACTTGGTTTTACATCAAAATCGTAATGCTAACATCTGGCCAAGGAAAGTAGGAAAAGACTGTGAGGGTGTGTGTGTGTGTTTGAAATATGGCCTGTTGGGATAACAGTGATTAGGTTTTTAACAAAGATTAATAAACAAGATATCATATTAAAAGATTACCAGACCCTGCAGCTCAATGCAAATAGACAACAATCAACTTCAGAGAATGAATTCAACACATATGCATCAAACAACAGCAAATATAGAACACAACCTAATAGAGAAAGTATGTCATGCAAACAGCAAGGATATATTTTACACAGGACAGAATAACTTTTAAACTTTTTGGAATTTCCTGCAAAATTCTTGGAAAAATCAAGTGAATCTATATGAATGTATACCAGTAAAAAAGATCCCATAGGATTTATTGGAAAAATTTGAGCATATCAGAAATTCGAAAAACGTTAGTATTCAGATTATTCCGAAAATGACCGGATTACTGAAATCTTCTAAATCGAAAAGAAAAGTACATCTGAAATTTACTAGATGATACCCCCCCCCACCAAAAAAAAAAAACCCAACTTGATGCGGTCACCAGGGAACAGAACTGAACAGGGTTGTACATGTGTCACATCTCAGCAAACACACAGACTTTCTTGATGATTTGGAGGTAAAATGGTTTGTCTGCTTGTCTCAGGTACAAGTGTCTGTGTTCACAAATCCTCTATAAAGATTGAAGAATATATTTCAGAAGCAATGAGGAGGAAAAAAACTGAAAAAAAACCTGCAGCCTCAGCCTGTGTGATCAGCCTGTCAGACGGAGAGAGGAAAGCTTGCTACTTCAGAGTCGAGTGCATTTCACAGACGAACCGACGGTGTGACACTGATGGAAAAAACAAGAGCTGACAGGATGTAGAGCGTTTGTACGAGCACTGAAACCCACACAGAGCTGGATGTGAAGCCTGAAGCAGTCAGTGTTTTATCTGCGATCCATAAGCAGTCACGATAGTCAGACAGAGAATTAGCCGCGTTCTGGAAGGTATAGGCTCTTGTTGTTAATTAACGGCAGATGGTTTTTAGGTGCCGAAACAAGACGATGCCTCAGTGAATAATTGAAGTTCAACAGTGTTCTTTTTCCGAGCGTGTGATGCCTCGGGAGCTTTTTGTTTCTCTCCACACTCTGTCATCTTCTTTCTTTCTCTCTGAATTTCAACATAGCTGTATAGAATGAACTTTTTTCCTAATTATCAGCGAGTGCAAATAATGAGTATCATTGTGTGGTCTGCTGCCGTGTGCACTGCTCGAGAAAAGGAAATGACAGTCCTCCCACTGGTCACCAATTTTAGATTTATGCAACCAATTAAATTTGATTTATAACAGAAACTATGAAACACTTTGTGTGTTTATTGACTATATAAACTGTATAAAACTTTTTTTTGTGTAGTATAATGCCAAAGTGAAGATTTGTGCTAATGTTTTTGTTTTACACAAAGGGAAAAGAGCAAAATGCTAAAGTTTGGGCCGCCACAGAAATTTCGGTCAATAGTAAAATATAAAATCTACAGTTCTCGGACCTTGATTAGCCTCTGGGGTCGGGATTTGTTCACAATCAGGTGAAGCTAATTTCCCCCTCAGCTCTCTGGAAATTCAAATAATTGATGCCTACGAAGCAGGAGAAGAGGAAAGCAAAGTTTTATGCAGATGTTTCCTCAGTTCAGTGCAACTGTAAATAGTCAACAGGCACGATGGAGGTCAACCTGAAGTCTGCTGTGGAAAACTTCTCAAAAAATCCTCAGAGAGACTCAGCAGCACGATTCCACTGTGACACCGGCTGGAATATGACTTACATGGAGGAATCATCAGAAAAATAAAACCTTATATGTGTCTTTACCGCAAATATCAGCATCGGAGGTTTGCAGCTTAACATCTAAACAAGCCCGAATTCTTCTTTTTGACTGCAGAGCAGAATTTCACGAACAGAACATCTCTCTGATTGTTGCTCACAAGGTGGATCGAACATGCTCCGGGGCTAAGGATGGATATATAAAGTAATCACGTTCAACTTGTTGAATCAGCCATAACATATTAACCAGTGTGTTACCAGCTGGAGGCTATTTCTGAACTTTAGAAAGTGCTCGGTCAGCTGCTTTCATCCGTCTCCAGTGTTTATGCTAAACGAATTGACTCCTGGCTCCTGAAGACGTGTTTTCAATCCTCTAATCAAACTTTTATCTTTTCTTGTCCATCCTTATGTATTTGTATCTGTATAAAATGCACTAGTGATATTATTCCATATGTATTGCATTGTATCCTATCGTATCGGATCGTATTATATATTTTCTTATCTTTTCTTATTGTATTGTATCGTATCAAATTGTATCCATATTTCCTTATTTAAATATATTTCGTGCAGCTTTCTCGATAATTAAAGAATCTCTTTTATTCATTTTACCGTAGGAAGCACATCATGACTTGTGCCACTTGCAGTGAAGCCACAGGTTCAGCACCTGTTCAGATCTAAAATGAGCTTCCATCTTCCTCTCAATTGTTTTGTACGTCTGGTGTGAAACTGCATCATCCTGACAACCGATGGTTTTATTTTCCATCCCTGTTGCTGTTGTCCTGTTGCAGACTATTGCCATGGAAACCAGACCTGTGGAGGGCTTTGTATCATTTTTGTATCGTTTTTTTTTACATAATCTCCTCTAATCCGGGAGCAATTAGTTTCAGAGCAGGACAGAGAGGAGGAACATCACTCTCTGTCTCCTTGCCTTGATGATTTTCTCTCTCTGTCTCTTCTCTCTCCCTGGCTGTCTATCTAAATCTGTCTTCATTTTTTTCTGCATATTATTTTTCTCCGGCTTGTTTTTGCAGAAAAAACCGCTGCACACAGACACGCACACATGAGCACTCATACACCAGATCATCCCACATTGATTTAGCCTCCTATTAATCCAATTAGTTCTAAGAAATTGTCGATTTGTTGTCCTCCTCTTCTGTCCTCTGTCAGTGTTTTTCTCGTGTCCTCTTTTTCGTCCCTGCCTGTTATCTCCGGTACAACCCCACAACTACAGCTCTTACTTCTACTTGCAACAATAATACACCTGTAATACTAACAAAAACCACAGTAATTACACTGTGTGCACAGTGTTCATCTGCAGATTGAGATGAACGTTTTTTCGGAAACTTTTTCTTTTAACCATTTACCGTCTCTCTTGGGGGCCCTCAGGCATGTGTGAGGCAGAGATCCCATGGGGTGCGAATCTGCTGGGTATCTGCAGCCACACGCACACACACACACACACACACACACACACACACACACACACACACACACACACACACACACACACACACACACACACACACATATATTTTGTCTCAGTCGGGGGTACAGGCTCAGATCAGGAGGAGAGAGGAGCGCAGCGGGAGTACAAGGGGAAAAGATTACACCACTGAGGCTTATTCGCACAAACATACACTCACTTACACACACTCACACACACTTACACAAAAATGAACTTGTCATGCAGATAAACTATGTACTGAACCGAACTCACACACAAATGCACACAAACACAACACACCATACCTTGAACTTTGAGAAGAGGTGAGATTCTTTTCCGCAGAAAAACAAAACACAGACCCATACACAGACTTAGTTGAATCCACATTTGAGTTTTATCTGAACTCTACCATCAATCAAAAGTTTTAATACAATGCAAAATAATAATAATATTATTTGCCCAGAACCTTTTTTTATAGTAATGGAGGTATGGACGGGTATGACTAAAACTAGCAAAATGCAGGTTTTAAATTCCCAGTTTCTCTCTCACACGGCGTGGACAGAATCAGCATCTCGATTTATTTTTTTAATCTAATTGATATTTTACCTTATTTATTGTTTATTTCCATCCTACTTTTGAATGTTTTTCTTTTACAGCATTGATCATGGAAGCTGCAAAACCTAAACTCATACTTGTGCATTGAGAACAAAGACATTTTCTACTTCATTCTATCATTTCTTTGTCTCGCGCAAAGACAGATTTCCTCTTTGTCTCGGTGGTGTGTGTAACAACCACTCAAGCATAAAGGGGCCAAAAGAGCTGAGGTCAAAGGTGAAGCACAAACGTCCTGAAGCCACTGAACACACTTCAGATGGACAGAGAGCGCCAGTGCTGGCTAACAGATTCATCAGCGCTGAGCTCGGATCGGTTCTCATGTTGAATCATTACAAGACTTGTGTCGACTGAACCGTGAGACGCTCGTCGTGTTTGTTGGTGAAACTACAGCCACATGCTGCCAGTGCAAGAAATAAACACCGTGGAGATGGAATATCATCATATTTACATCAATTTGCGTATTATTGAGTGACCATGTCCTGCAGATGTAAATTAAAACGAGTCTTTATTCCAGATATTAAACAATTCACTTTTTAGGTATTTTCTTTCCATGAAAATGAATGGAACAAATATTTGGTAGGTTCTAGTTTCACTTTCACCCTTTTCTTTAGTTAACATACATACAAACTTCAGTGGATCAAAGATACCCTTTGCTTTTCAAAAATTGATTAAATTATAATTGGGATTGATTGTGAAATATAATGGTTCCTCAGCCGTATGTGACAACAAAGAAAAAGAAAGAGAGGTGACGTCCTGGTGTGGCGCACATGCCCTCCCACCCTCCTCTAGTCCCCATATGGACCCTCTCCTGTGAGAAAGAGCTATCAACGAGGCGTGTATGTGTTTTTATGACGTGTGTGTGTGTGTGCGTGTGTGTGTGTGAGGGAAAGAGAGGCCAGTGCACCAGTCTGGAAATAGGGGACACATTAATCTTATTTGTCATAACCTGTCCCTTGAGACACTTGGGGCCCCCCCTGTCCCCGTAACCACCCACACCGACACACATACAAAAGAACCCCACACATAGATCCCTACCTTACCAACAGGGGACTGTGGGACTACATCAACCAAGTGAGGACCATGATTTCTGGTGCTTTACAAAATGAAACATTAAGAAATACTAAAAAATCTAACTTCTTGTAGTATATATATTGTGAGTGAATATTGCTTGTGTGATTTAAAGGTCCTGTATGGTAGACATTCAAACTTTGGTCAAACTGGGTACTGTCATGGCTACATTTAAAATGACTCCATGAGAGGGTTTCTATACATGATTATAGCTTTATTTGAAACATGACCAAAAGTCCACCCCCGAAGTGTCCTCTTATGGGTCACTGATGTCCTGCTGGAGTGTGTAAAAATGGGAAGGACCTCTGTTGGACAAGTAGGCCAGCATGCAAACACACACACACACACACACACACACACTGACCCCCTCCTGTGTTCTATCGGTGTCTGCAATGGACAGAGAGAGAGAGTGAGGCTAATTACATGTGAGAGTTAAGACGGTGAAAACAAGACAAAGACCCTGGCGGTGTGTGTTTGTGTGTGTCCTTTGTTTGCTTTATAGTATAACAAGTGTCCTTTGTTGTTACTTTATCTCACAAACACAAATGACTCTAACCTCACGTTATTCCATGTTGGAGTCCAAACTGTGTGTGTCCCTGTCACTGTGTGTGTGTGTGTGTGTGTGTGTGTGTGTGTGTGTGTGTGTGTGTGCGTGCGTGCGTGCGTGCGTGCGTGCGTGCGTGCGTGTGTGTGTGTGTGTGTGTGTGCGTGGGCAGGACAAAGGGATGTTATACAGACCTCTTTCTCTCTTACTCTTGTTTTCTCTCCACTTTGTCACAGTTCTGTTGTTCATGCTGTGAAACCTGCAATAATCTCAGAATAAAGAATTAAAGAAATTATTTTTTGCTTTTTGGAAGTAGGCTGCATCATATAATTACTAAAGCAATTGTTTAAGTTTTTTGATGACTTCTATTAAAATCTTGATATTAGTGAAATAAAGCAACAATATGCTTTGTATACAAGATTGATTTGTTATCATTGCTTAACAATACTCAATCTTTGCTTAGAGTATTGTTTAGAATATTTATTTCATTATTATTAGTAAAAATATATTATTATTTACAGTTAATGTCCATTTATCAAAGTGTAATTTAGAAAAATTGAACAATTTGTCTAAAATGTTTTCCTTTTTTGAAGGAATCTAAAAGAAGTGTACCAATGTCTTTTAAAATGTCTAAAAAGTACCTAATTGAACCAAAAACAGTTCTTTCCTGGCATCATTCTTTAGAACTGTTTTGATTTCCCTCCTCTGACTTACTGTTCTGTACACACGCTGTCGGTCCAGAGTAAGAAATGATTGCACGCCACACGAGCCGGACATAAAGGCAGTCAATCATAAGAAACATTGAGTGTGACAGATCTGCCCGAGTCAGCACTGACTTTACACTGATGACGTCTGTGCCAAACGGTATTTTGGTTTCCTGCATTAAAAGAGTCCCAGTCGCTCTGCAGCAGAGGGTTGAAGCTCAAACGCTGCAGAACCTGAATAAATATAAGATTATGGACTCTGTTGCTGAGTGACGCAAGAATATGACTCATTTTGCTGTTGAGGTCACTTCACATAAATGATCACTAGACATATTGTATAACACGCATCAAATACATTTGATCATTATTAGCTTTAATACAATGTAGAAAATGAGAAGAAATAAGATTTAGAAAAGGAGGCGTGAATCTCAAAGAGATTTATTTCCCCCCCAACAAAGTTGAATGTGCAATTAAATTCACCTTTATTTGGAACACAAATGTCTTTTCTATTGAAATGACTCAGTGGATCATCTACTAGGATAAATTAAATAGAAGCAAAAACTGTTGTTGTGTGCCATTTGGGTTTTCACTATATTTTGTGTAAGAGGAAGTTGTTTTTAAACATTTATAAACAAAAAACCTTTCACCTCAAAGTATTTCAAGAAAACCTTGACAAACTATTAGGGGAGAATGAAAGACAGGGGTTGTAATTCGGTGAATTGGCCCTATAAACGTTCAGTGTTACTGTTGGTTGACATCATGCAGCGTCACACACAAAAGTTGTCACCTCAAATAACCTGCATTTCTTTTATTTAAATATGCTCTCTCCCTCCTTTTCTCTCGCTCTCTCTCTCCACCTATTTCATTGTGTCACAGCATCTCTCTGTCCACCCTCACCTCCTGTCCTTTTTCTGCTTCCCTCTCTTCTTTTCCTCCCACCTCAGGCCAAACTGTAGCTATCAGATTTCTCTCTGCTTGGTTCTTTTCAATTAAACTTGCTCACCTCAGTGTGTGTGCAAGTGTGTGTATCACTTGTTGTGTATCTCTGTGTTTCTGTGTATGCGTCTGTGTGTGTGTGTGTGTGTGTGTGTGTGTGTGTGTGTGTGAGACACTTCTGGAACGACACCATGGTGAATTCTATTAGGGAGCCGCTCATTTTCCAAAACGCTCAAAACGCAGCAAGTTATCAACCTTCCCTTCCATCCTTCCTTTTCATTTTTTCCCTTTGGAACATTTCAGACATTTTTCGGACTAGATAGAACCAATTAAAATGTGTTTTTACACGAGTTTAGATTTCATTTTTTAGATAATTCTCATTTTTTTACGTTGCCTTTACTGATAGGACCAAGTTTAGCCTGAACTGGGAGAGGGAGCAGGGTACACATCCAGCACAAGGCTGGATCGCAACCCAACATGCGACCACTGCTGGCCGAAGCACATAGGGGGACCCAGTCACACACGTGAACTTTTTTTGTGCATTTATTCATGCAAACACAGCAATAAACTCTTTCAGCCACTTCCTTATTATTCAATTTCACAGCTCTGGGTCCCAGCGCGACACTAATCTTTCCTTTGGCCATTCACAACGGTTCAGGTGCATGGAGGAAACTCATACATCTCTGTACGCCTGCGTTTGCCGGTGAACCGTACATCATCAACATGACAAATATGGCGTCCCCCTGAGCCCGATGGGCAGAGTGAGGGAGGCGCACCTGGAGGTCATGATCTTCACACACACTCGTCCTTTATGTACAGTTCACTGAGGGTCCGGTGTGATGTTATATACAAGATGTCGCCAGTTCAAATGTCCAGAGCAACATAGTATCACAGAAGATGTTATTGAGATTGTATATGAAAGGCATTTAACTCCAGACAAGATACGGTGTGTGTGCTAGGGAGTGAGTGAGAGTGTGTGTGTGTGTGTGTGTGTCTGTGTGTGTGTGTGTGTGTGTGTGTGTGTGTGTGAAGTCTATAAGACAGCCTGGGGGCTAATTAGAGAATAGTAAACAGAACACATGTGGCAGTTTAATATCCCCTCTGCCTTACAGCTCATGTCACACCCCACCTGCTCTGTTGCTCTCTTCCTGTTGTGTGTGTGTCTGTGTGTGCGTTCATCTGCATGGTCGGGGTCATGGGTGTTCCCCCGCCACCTATCCCAGAGGCACTAACGCCCTCCCTCCTCTGCACCCAGCCACACACACACTCATGCAGGCTCCGTGGTGCTGGTGCTGGTGCAGGTGTGTATGCGGTTTGGAGGTAATTTAAACCAGATGAGGTGGTGTCTCTCAGCCTGGGGCCCATTGCTTCATCAATATCGAAGAGATGGAGGGATGGAGGAATGAGGAGATGGATGGATGGGTGGGTGGAGTTGAGGAAAGGGGGAGGGGGGGATCATTGTCTCACAAAATAGTCAAGAAAAAGATCCTGGAATCTATCCGTCTCAAAGGAGGGAGATAAAAGGAGAAGAAATCAAATTGCTGCTTTATTGGCCTGAAATCTACACAAAATAGAACCAAATGTCCCACACACTGTTGTTTAGGATCGTTACCTCCGTCCAGGAGGCTCCTGTCAGTCAGTCCGTTGGTGGGTTTGAATGTCTGTTTTTGAGAATGATTACAGAAAAACAACTTAAATGATTTCCATGAAGTTTGGTGAAAGGATGCGAAATGGATCAGAAAAGAGACCATTCAATTTTGATGCAGATCTATTAAATCTTAAATGTGGTTTCATAGGAGGAGTGTTAGGCCGTGGTGGAGATAAGTGATCTCTGAGAGAACTTCTAGTTCTATTATCACTGAAACTTTCAGGGGGTAAAAGCTGCGGTAATTCGCAAATTTTTGAGCAAATTGAAATACAGGATGTGCATATGGATCATATTTGCAATAAATTTCCTTAAGTAGCCTAATTTTCAAATAATAATTATATGATGTTTGAAAAGTTGTACAGATTTATTGTGTATCTTTTACGACACACAGACAAACACACAAACACACACACACGCACGCACACACACACACACACATGCATGTAAATAAATGTTTAACTGTATGAAAATACATGTTTATACACAAACAGTATATGAACATGTTTTCTTATCGATATAGGCAATGAAAAGGGCTAAAACTTTGAGAAATAACTGTCATGTTTGGTTACGGTCAAGAGATAAAACCTTCTTTACCAAATGATAACTTGACAACAGAATCTCCCTGTGTGTAAACTGGGAAACCTTGTTGTTGGTGCTGAAGGCAATCACACTCACTCATCCATCACACACTTACTCTCCCCTGCGTCTGTTCCTCGTCAAACTACTGTCTGTTTATGGAGCCTCTTATTTCCTAATTATAACACAAATTTCATAGGCGGTCTGGTCTCAGCATTTAAGGCATTTATGCTTGACGACAGGGAGCTTTCCCCCCCGAGCGTCGTAGTCTGAACTTCAGCAGTTCTTCCAGCGTGAACCAGCGACCGAGCAACAAAGGACCAATCTGTTAGACCAATAAATGAGCAGTCAGGTGTGTGCGAGGGTGTGTTTGTGTGTGTGGGGCGGTAAATGAACACTCTCTCTATCTCTCATCTATCAAAGGCTTGACACCAGGAGCAGCTGTGAGGGCGCTCACACACACACCTACACACACCCACCCACACACATCCCAGAGGACCCCTGGGGACCCCAGGCGGACATTGTATAGTAGGCTAATTATCCCAAATTGCTAAAGTAGTAGAGAGTGTGTGTGTGTGTATGAATGTGGGTGGGTGTCTGGTAAGGATCAGCTGTGTTAAGCGTCCCGTGACATCTAAACTACTAATTCATTGCAACATTAACGGCATTGATTAACATACGGCTATAGACACATTGACACACACACACACACACACCCACACACGCTGACACACATCTGGGATTCCCCTGTGATGCCAGCCTGGAACCAGGGTTTTCTCTGTCAGTTCAAACACAAAAGAAACAACCTGCAGATTAATTCACACAATCTCTTGTCATAGACATAACTGAGACATTACTTTAAATATCTAAATTCATATGTGACAGGACCTTTCCCCTCAAAACAAAATCTCTCAAATTTAAAGGAAGAACAAACATATTGTTGGTTTGTGGGTTCTTCCGCGGCTCATACCTTCCACCAAGTTTCAATGAACTCTGTTCTGTAGTTTTTACGTAATCCTGCTGACTGACAGACATCTCGTCACCACAAAGCTGTGTCTAGACTGTGATGGTCACCATATTCCATCATGTCCTGATACAGTATCATAATGAACCAAACATCAGAGACTTGGTGTTGTTTTCTGTTGCTGCGCATTATTTGCTGCATGCTCGCACTACTGTCCATAAAGTTGTTACCGTCCATGCAGACAGTCAGACCTGATCGTTTCCCCTGCACTTGTGCGCTGACCTCCAAGTGGCATGTGATATTGAAAATATTACTTCAGCTTGTCACAGCTTTCATTTTCAAATTTGAAATGAAAAGGAGGTGTGAGATTAACCAGGTTATCGTAGAGTGAATGGGAAGTAAAGTTTAGAGGATGGAAACAGTCGGTGTCCCAAAAATTGTTGCAGGAAAGCAGCCAATCATGATTGGAGAGCAGAGGGGAGCAGAAAAGATCTGCATGTGGTTCGTTTCAGAGCCAGTGGCCAGGGAGGGAGAGAGAGAGAGAGAGAGAGAGAGAGAGAGAGAGAGAGAGAGAGAGAGAGAGAGAGAGAGAGAGAGAGAGAGAGAGAGAGAGAGAGAGAGAGAGAGAGAGAGAGAGCATGTGTGTGTGTACTGTACTTCAAAAGAGGAAAGTGTGCATGTAAGATGGAAAGATAATGATGTGTAACTGTCTCTGCTGCTATTGAGCCTCAGTGTCCCACTGTGAGAGAGCCAGGTGCTGGTGGGAGAGCGAGGGAGGGGATGAGGGAGGTAGGGGAGAGAGAGAGAGAGAGAGAGAGAGATAGAGAGAGAGAGAGAAATCAAGCACCAAATCAATACCATCGTGATTGGAGATGATTACACGTCTCATTCCCTCTCTTCCTGTGTGTTTGTCTGAGTGTGTGCACGATATTTTTTTGTCATCATGATCTCCTTTTGTCTGCTCCCGTCCTCACAATATGTTCAATCAGACACACACACACAGAGACGACCACCTAGACCCCCATGACTCTATCTATCTATCTATCTATCTATCTATCTATCTATCTATCTATCTATCTATCTATCTATCTATCTATCTATCTATCTATCTATCTATCTATCTATCTATCTATCTATCTATCTATCTATCTATCTATCTATCTATCTATCTATCTATCTATCTATCTATCTATCTATCTATCTATCTATCTATCTATCTATCTATCTATCTATCTATCTATCTATCTATCTATCTATCTATCTATCTATCTATCTATCTATCTATCTATCTATCTATCTATCTATCTATCTATCTATCTATCTATCTATCTATCTATCTATCCATCCATCTGACCATCCTTCCTCCATTCATCTATCTATCTATAAAAATAGACAGTGCGTATAGAGAGACAACAAAAGTGTATTGATCAGGTGGTGATACTTCACTCTCTCTCTCTTTCTCTCTCTCAGTAGTTCCCTCTCTGACCTCACTGCCCTGTCCACAGCCTTTGGAGAAACAAAAAGAAAACGAGATGCACAACCATTGTTCCTTTCATTGACGCGGTCATAAAACAACTCTTTCCATTTCCTCTGGTCGTCTTTCTCTTCTTCCTCTCCCCTCCATCTGCCGGTTTTCACTGCTGACCCATCTCTCTGTCAATGCTAATCCTTTATCTATCAACCTCTCTCCCTCTGAGACAAGCTGAGTCTGAGACACAGAGAGAAAGAGAGAGAGAACATCAGACAGTGATGGAGGTAAAGATTGAGCGAGGGAGGTAAACAGACAGGAAGAAAAATAAAATAGAGATATGGATACAGCTCTCCATGTGTGTGATCTCGGTGTGAAGCTGATCCCTGCTTGGCCCAGTTCTCTATCTCTACAGCTCCATCAGTGTTATCTCTTTTTCCATTTATTCGTTCATTTTATTAGCCCACACAGACTTCTATAGGCTGATTAATAACCAAACTGCTTATTGCAACTTAAAGAATTAAATTTGGTGTATATGACGCTGCAGGAATTTCTCCCTCTTTATCTCTTTTCTTTGTCGCCTTTACCTCCTCTCTTCCCGTAGCCATCCGTCTGCTGACGTGTTGAAGGTTTGAAGAAATTGGTCATTTTCAATGTTTCTCTGTCATTTCAGAGGTAAACAATGCTTCAAAGCTGCATCTGAACATTCATTATGCAGGTAAGAGGCTGCATGGTGACACACAAAGATTAAAATTGATGAAAAGAGGAAGTCAAGCTCTCCTGACACTGTAATTTCACAATCTCTCCACAGGAGCCGGGAGAAAGTTAAGAAAACACTCGTCATTAGTCCTCATTAAGGAGCACTGACCTTTCCCATGCGAATGTAAACACAGTGTGTCTGTCATCTGATCAAGACTCACGGTGCATTACTGAGCTCAGTTTGTGATGTGATACTTTAGAGGAAAAATGTGCTGCTTCCCTTTCATCCATTATTCATGGGTCTCTTCTCAAATTTAAGAGGGTTTTCAAGATTTTTCAAGTGGAATTGCTCTCTAATTATACTTGGAGTCTTTAACTTTGAAGTGTGTCAAAATGTGTCAAGATGAAAAAGGAGGCCCATACGTGTAGACCACACAGACAAAGATGTTAATTTAAGAGACAACAAAATTCGAAAACTTTTGTTGATAACGGCAAACACCGGTGTGGATGTGTTGTAAATAAAAACACAAGATTTCCACACTGGAATGTATACGTCATGTCCTGCCTCCTTTGTGCTCTACCGAGGCTCCGTCCCTGACCTGAACGTCCCGAACATGTTCCTGTTGTTGTGAACGCATCAGACCTGAACAATGTCCTACTGCCTTCTTCTCCTTCAAGGTCTGTACCCAATTTTTGGGGCATTTTCTGGGCAGTCTTCATATCTGAAAATTTGTTGTTTTGTGGCTGAACCTTTAATATGTTGAACACCCCTCATCCACCCATGTGAGCGAAAATATGAAGACAAACACCTTCCTGCTCGGATCACGCTTCCTCCTCAGCCTCCGCGTTTGACCTTGTTGCTGCGGCGCCTGGGGGGGGGGGGAAGGGGGGTAGAGAGGGAGAATGATTAGGTTGGCGGTCAAACCTCCTCCGGTTAACGAGCTGTCATCTGCAGACTGAAGTTCCCACACATCCGAGCAGACCTGAGGTCCATGTGCCTCTGACCTGCTATTCACACTCACCCCTCATTATGTGTTTATTCATAGACACGTGTGTCAACTCTCATCAAGGTTTCACCATTAAACTGCTCCATCAAAATATTCAGGACAGAGCTTTTGATATGGCCTCTGGAAATCGTTTTATATTATTTTTCATCTTGGATCACTGTCCAGGGCACACACACACACACAACCACACACACACACACACATGCAGAATTTCTCCTCAGAGTCAAAATGTTGACCTCTTTGACCTCTGTGGTCAAAGGTCTCGACAAATCAAGGGTCTAAATGTGAACAAAAAGGGCAATGGACTCCCTTGACTGTTCATTACAGCTCGCTCTCTCTCCTTCTATGTGCATGTGTGTGTGTGTGTGCGTGCATGTGTGTGTGTCAGCAGGTTAAGAGCCTTTCCATTGGCACCATAGAGACAGAGTGAATAGACTCTAATGATTGATTTTATCCTTTCACCCCCCACTCCCTGTGTGTCTTTCTCTCAACGTCAAAGCTGAAATCAGAGTCAGAGTCACGGGTTGCAGGACATGATTCAAACAGTCGACCCAGTCTGACCTCTAATGCCTCAGGTTGATATGATGCAGGAAATGCCTTCTAAAAATATGCATCTTGTGATAGGTCAGTTTAAATAAGAGAAATGACGTCTGTATTTCGTGTGTTTTTGCCATTTTTTTGTCTTAAGGACTTTAAACTACTGGTCTGTTTTTTAAATGACATATCTGCAGGAATAATAAAAACCTGCTTGAAGCAAATTCTCATCTGATTTTGCAGCAAAACCGTTAAAATCCCACTTATTGCCAGTTGCCTTCGCACAGCAGTGGGTTTCTCAGCGTCTTCCCACTCAGCGGCTGCACATCAAGAGGCCAGCGTATCATCAGCTGTTTGTTTCTCTATAGTAACTCTTCCACCCAGTTGTCGTTCTTGCTTGGTAATGATCTTCGGCTTTTATTTTCCAGGCCGGGGTCTATTAGTTCTCTGTTTAAAAGCCCAAAGGGGGAGGAGACCTCTGTGTGTGCAGCTATCAGCAGGGAGCACATCGGAGTCTCTGCAGGTCTGACGGTTGCTGATAAGAGCCGCGTGATTAACACACACTCACATGCGGCAAGAGGGGCTGCTGGTGGTTCTCTATTGTTGGGGGAACAACAGACGTCTGGGCGAGCGCTGATAATCAGCCATCAAACCAGATTTTACAAAACGCTTTCTGGAAAAGCGTGAAAACATGGGGAAGCGTTCGTATGCTCTACGCGACTGAATACTGGATAAAAACATCAAGTTACACTGAAAAACATGCAGTAGAATTGACAAAAAATGATGCAAAATGTTAGATAATAAAGGTTTTGAAAGCAAATAGCCTCATAATTGTTTTTTGTCGCTAAACGTAACACTTTGGAACATCATTCACTTTTTGTTGAATAATTTTAATAGGTTGGAGAAGCATATCTTGAGCCATTGAGCGATTGGTATGTAGATTAGATAAGATTCATTGTCTAGTCGAGTACAAGTACAAAGCCAATGAAATGCAGTTTTTATTTAACCATAAGAGCACAGACAGTATTATTTACAGATAGATGCAGGGTTAAGAGTAAATGCTAATGTTTTTGAGACATACAAATCTTTTATCCTTTGTGTTATTCAACATGTGCTTTTTTTCACTTTTGCTTTCTTGACTTGAATGACCTCATTTGAAATTGTTCTTTGGTCTTTTGCTTGTTCCACCATCTGGCACCGAGAGACTTTGAAGACTTTGCTCTGTTTCGCAAACTGGCCTCTTTCTGTTTGCTCCCATAAAACCCTTCAGCAGATTCCACACTAAATTGTACCCAATTGTTTGAAAAAAAAAACCTTTGTAGAAACTGCTGTTGGAGCCTGTCACTGTCTAGAGCTGAAATTATTATTATTATCCATTTGCACTCCAAGCTGGTGTATGTTTACTGTTTCAGTCCTTCAGACAAAGTCAGACGAGGATTACAAATTTGCATTGAGCGAAAGGTCAGACTGACTTTGCCGGCGTCGGCCCAGAATTCAGGTGACTAGTTTACGCACTGACTCGACTGCAGCCTCCCGTTAACTCAGCTGACATAAGCAGACTTAACTACACTTCCTGTGAGCTTCTTCACAAAGTTGAATGAGGTCGAGCTGAGGAGAAAAAAAGAAGCCCTCAAAAGTGCTCAACCCTAAAACCATTAAAGCATGTCGTTCTGAAACTTCCTTGTCATTTATTCCTCATTTATCCTCTGATCCCCCTCTTCTGGTGGCTCAACTCTTCCAGAGTCGCTCCACGGCTCCACTGGGTTGTGTTTTCCTAATTTATCCTCCTCCTCCTCCTCCTCCTCCTCCTCCCTCCCTCCCTCCTTATCCCCCACCCCCACCCTTCAGTCCCGTCCTGGGCCCCTTGTGTCACGAAAATCCTTTGTTCCCCCTGCGTCCTGTAACACATGCACCCACACAGGAACACAGATGGAGGGAGTCAGTCTATTTACGCAGTCTCATCATCCCACAGTGACAGTCTTTTGTTGGACCCTTGTCCGACAAAATAGGAAAACCAGCAGGGACACTCATTGAAAACAATACATATATATATATTACTTCATGTATTGCAGTTGAAGTAGGTTATACAAATTATTTATATATTTGTCATTCTAACTTTTACTGAAAAGTGACTAAAAGTTCAATTCAGTTAACTTCATTTGTAGTAAATTCTGCAGAGAAGACAAAAGCAGATCTTCCAAGGTCAGTGTAGGCTCCAGGGACGAGGAGCGTCATTAGTCCCAGTGCATTGTGGTCCACTGGACCAAACCAACATGGAAGTAATGTAAGAAAAGCAGCTTTCTAATAAGAGCCTAGAGATAAACAAATACATATGCAAATCTCTCCTCATACAGAAACAGACCATCCATCCTTTTTGTAAAAAAACGCAGTAACGAGAGTTATAAGCATCACAAGAAATTAACATGAGTGCAGAGAGCAAAAATAAAAAATAAACAGTTTTAATGTATCCTGAACTGAGAGTGTTGCAATGAAAAATGTTGAATCTGAATTGTTTTCTAATTGCAAAGGTAGTATTTAAACTAACTTTAATCTAAATTTCAAATTACATAATTTAAAACAAGAGTGGTGGATTAATAGTGTTGTGCTTTTCTCTAGAACCAGAATAGTTTGTTTTTATAAATAAAATACAAAACAACGTGTTGATAAATGTCCATAGATTTGGAAAGAGAACAAAGAATTATGTCTTCTCATATTTCACTTTTCATAGGCAAAGAAATTAAATTTATTACCCTCATGAAAAGCGATAACGATGAAAGATTCATTGAGTTAATAATAACATCAAAGCCTTTTATCCCTTATCATTAATTTGGTCTTTTCTTTTTGTTGAAAAACCTTCAGTGAGGTCCATGTGGTTTCTGGAGATTAAACACATAACTTCCTTCTTGTCTCGACTGAAGGAAACCGAGATATGATCCAGTTCTCCTCCACTGGAGTAGATGCGGTATAACTCAATGGAATAACTGCACGGCTCTGCAACTCTGTCACACTGGAATCAGCAGTATTACAGAGAGGGAGAGCGAGGCTCGCTCACACTGAAGGAAAAAGTGAGAGAAAGGGATTGGCCGGTGCATACGTGGGTATATTTGTGCCAAACGTCTATATGATATTCTCCTCTGATCCATTTACTGTCTTAGCTGACCAAGAAGTTCCTACGCAATAATCCAGTATTTCACATATATGACTCAAATTCTATATAAATGTACTGACATTGACAAAGACTGAAAATAATACAGCTCCATCAGCTGCGTCCGTGTTTGGATGAGTCACGTTTAAAGCACAATACAAGTAGAAAATAGTTTTTATGTCTCTTCTGTCCATAATGTCCCGGATTTAGGTGTAAGAACTGCAAAACTTTAATAAATTACAAAAAAACTGTTATTGTGTATTTGACTTCGGTGAAATTAAGGAACTCAAATGCACTTAATGTTTTTTTAAAAAAAAGGGTAAATCATGAAGGTGAATGTTTGGAAAGCAAGTATCCCGTCAGTCGGTTTTCAGATCGTCAGGTGAGGATTTAGATCTGATATTTTTGTTGAGACTGCTGTCTGCTAAAAAAGGTATATGTGCCAAGTAAGAATTAAATGTGAGGCATGGGAGCTGTAAATATGACCTGACCTGATTCTTGTATTTTATCTGTGATCACAGTTCTCCGCAGAGGCCTCAAGTAGACAGATTCTTCTCCCTAAAACGAGGTATTTGTGTTAACTCTGTAGCAGCGGGACTTACTTACTATTATCTAGGTCACTCTGCCGGAGCACAAAATAATTTCTATTCTGTCCAAATATGTAAAACTGGCAACAATACAAGTCTGAAGACATCTGGGTTTGACATAAAAGCAAAAATGAGAATGAAAGACTTTATTTGGAGTTCCAGAGTAGCTCGGGTGGGCAGAGGGGAGAAAGTATTTTATTTTAGGATTAAATAAAGCTCTATTTTTCATTATTCACATCCACACCTCTGTCTTTTTCTGTGTTAACAACGCTGTGAATACCCTCGAGGAGAATCTTGAGTAAACCTGATGCATCATTATCCCCAATTTTATAATGCATCACTTCTTGGCCTGTTTTTGATAACAGCTTCTCCACCGCACCTTCAAGAATCACCAATTCAAGACATGGTTCAACCTGTTCAGGTGATGACAACAGGATGCATGTATTTCATTGTAAATTCTTTAGACGGCTCCATAAATTGCAACGTGAAACCAAAGCTAACCGGATCAGATGTAAACAGAGATGTAAACCGTCGTCCAGATGTTCCCTGAAAATGCCCTTAGGGTTGAGATCAAAGCTTGTGGTCAATACAATATATTCAATTACGATCAAAGCAAACATGTATGTGTCTCTGCAGAGCAAGTCCTCAGCTTAGCTTGTTGGTGAATACTTTATATCACCAATTTAAGTTTTTGGTGACTTTTATGGTGAACGAACTCTGGAAAGACGACACATTTCTTTTCAAATTAAGACAATTTTCCAATCCTAGAGGTTCAGTTGTAGAATTTAGTGAAAGCTAGTGGTGAAGCTGCGTGTTGCCGCTGAGTTCCCCTCACCTCACGCTCTCCTTCCGAACATGAAAGAGAACCTGTGGTAGCCTTCAGTCGTCGTAGAAACTCAAAAGGTGTTTAGGTTGTCCAGTTTGCTACTATAAAAAAACATGGTGGCCTCCGTAGAGAGGACATATAAAGTATTTAAATACAAAGGGCCCATTCTAGGGTAAAGAAAACAACAAGTTATACAATTTAGATCAAACACACTCGTGAAAACACACACTAGAATTATTTTATATTCAATATCTGCCAAAAGATCCCTTTCACCTAAATCTTACACACTGGACCTGTAAATTAATTACAACACCTTTAAATGTTATAAAGAAGCTTTAGACCGAGAATGTGAGAAATGGAAGAAAGAATAAGGAAGGAAAACTTAGATGAAGAACTTCCAGCTGCGTAAAGGAAACAAAAATGTAACGGCTAATTTCTACTGACTCTATAAACGTATCAAAACTCCACACATTCACTTGAGAGTGAAAAGAGTAATTAATCCAAAAAGCCAGAGTCGAATAAAAGCCAAACCAGAACAAAGGCAGACACGTGCCCACAGTGTTTCATTAGCCTTCAACAACATGCTACCGCTCGCGCAAACACAACAACGGCTTAACAAGATATCACAAGAGGTTTAACAAGCAGGTTACTTCCTCGCCTCTGGGGCTGACAAAAATGTTTGTTTCCATGGCAACAAAGCATTGTTACTTCACAATCCACTCCTTACTGTCACCCCTTCAACTTTTTCTCCCCCCTGTCTCCAGTCTCACTTTTCCTTCCACCGCAGCATCCCCACGTTTTTATCCCTCCGTGTTTATCCTTTTATCTTGACCAGCATCTCGGTCTCTCTTTCTTTCTTTCCCTCGTGTCTCCATCCTCGTCCTCTTTCTCCTCTTCCCCGTTTCACCATATTTCTCTCTCGACTTCTTCTTCTCCCTTCATTATAAAGCTAAGAGGATTATTTGGTGGTTGATGTGTGTGTGTGTGTGTGTGTGTGTGTGTGTGTGTGTGTGTGTGTGTGTGTGTGTGTGTGTGTGTGTGTGTGTGTGTGTGTGTGTGTGCACTGTCCCTCGACCCAATTAACCCGCTGAATCTCATCACTCTGCGGAGTTGTTGCACAAAACGAGAGACAATTTAAATGACGAGCCTCATGTGTGACCTTCTCATGTTTGCAAATGGAGACTAAAATGTCCCCGATCACACACGGAGAAGACGGTTCAACTCGCTTTTTGACACGTTGACACGGCTGCGACCTGAGCTCAAATAAATCTGCACGTAGCTTCAATCCGACGGGGATAACAACAAACATCTCCATCGATCACAAACCACCTTTGCTTTTTTCGTTACCTTCAATTTGAGCTGATTTTCATATTTCTTTGGATTTCGGAGCGGTGACATAAACTCCACCTGACGCAGACTTGAGATGGTTTCATTTACACAGCAGTGGGGAGGCTAAATGGATCACTGGTGCTCCTGCTGGTTGCCTTCCTTCCAATTAGAGGATAAACAAAAAATGGAATAGGAATTGTTGACATTATTTAAAGTGCATGTATTTATACCCAGAAGAGCTCCTGTTGATTATTTTACAGGAAACAAGCATTTAATCTCAGTAGAGCAAGAAATTAGAATCAATACAGGGATATATTTTGCATGGAAATGTTGTTATGGAGAGGTCTGTTTTTCTTTTTTCTCCCACAGAGCTCTGAATGCAACCATCAGAGGTTGAAATGAAACTTTTTGCAGGATTATTGCATTAAAGCAGATGTTGTGTTTGCATGCTACAGTCGCTTTTGTCGACATGAAGTTGTATTCTAAATTGTAGGCTATTAATATAAATATATATATTTAAACAAGTTATAACTCAAATTGCCACAATCTGAGTTGACTTCTTTTGCTAACTCCCTTCACAACCTGTGAGTAATGAACTCTGAACGTTAACTCTGCAAATACAGTATATTATTAAACCAACATACCAACTGTATCTTGGTTTAGTGTTGAAAAGGGGTCTCACAGATATTTTAGTCCACAGCAACAGTAATTTTGTGAATTGACATAATGGTGGAAAAAAACCTTAATGAGGCCCCAAGCCGGGTTTGGTCAAAGACTTAGGGGGAGGTGTTGATGTAGGACCCCAAGGTCCTTTTTGCCTTGGGCCCCAAAGTCCCTTCAACTGCTCCGGGACATCAATTCACTTAGAAATTTACACTGCAACTAAAATCCAAAAGAACCTCGGTCAATATGTTTGACAAATCCTCCCATTGACACACACTCTTACAGCATGGTATTCTGTTCTTGTATGGGAACTCTTCTACGTGTAGTATACTGAATACTAAGTCACTAATGCAATGTCCCATTTCTCCTGTCTTTTCCTGTCAGTGTTATTTTGTGCGCTCTTGTCTCATGTGCTGCATCAGTACTTACAAAGTGCCTAAATGCTTTGATAATATGAGCTGACATCCTCCGCAGTGGGGCAGTGGAACCAGTGGACTTATTTCCTATGATATTAATGCACCGCAGGAGCATGCAACTATGCACCCAAACACATCAGTGTGTATTCATGCGTGCACATGCAGACACACACACACACACACACACACACATCCACACGCACATGGTTGACGGTGTCTAGGGGCTATGGACGGTATCAGGTGTGAGCCAGCTGTGGACACAGACTGGTTAATAAGCCGTCTGTGTTTGAATTAATGACTCATAAACCTGTCAGACTGCTCATCTATCTATCTATCTATCTATCTATCTATCTATCTATCTATCTATCTATCTATCTATCTATCTATCTATCTATCTATCTATCTATCTATCTATCTATCTATCTATCTATCTATCTATCTATCTATCTATCTATCTATCTATCTATCTATCTATCTATCTATCTATCTATCTATCTATCTATCTATCTATCTATCTATCTATCTATCTATCTATCTATCTATCTATCTATCTATCTATCTATCTATCTATCTATCTATCTATCTATCTATCTATATGTACATACAAATTCTACAATTTGTTCATGTAACGTGAAACTGTCCCATCATACATTCAAAAATACATTAACTTTCCATGGCAGCCCCATTACTAGTTTGTACCTTTCCTCAACAACGTCCGTGATAAAACTGGAAAATCCTTCTGTGCTCATATTGTACTGGGAGACAAATACACCAGTTATATCACAAGGTGTTCAGATCATTGCGTAATGGCAAATCCAGTTTACGGTAAATAGATGAAATGAAACCGCAGGGAGCCACGACACACAGAATCCAATAAACATCATGATTCTCGACAGTACAAGGACTTAAATCTTTTAAATGTGAACAAATGAATCTTTAGTACTGATAGAAAACTTTTATACAGTTTAAAGTCATCTAATTTGCTGCTATTCATCCTTTTCCCTGACAGAGGGAAATGGTTTTAAAATCGTATGAGGGACACAGACGTGGTATTACATTGTCACAGGCAGTTATCCAGTTCTTATACAAGCTGAAGGCTTCTCCCTAATGATCATGCCTCACCCCTAAGTGCTTTATCATTCCACAAGCATCTACCAGAGGCCTGGAGGTTGATCCTCTCCCAACAAGATGGCCGTCACTGCAACTTTTATAACATGGTAATAAGGAGGGGGGGTTAGGGCTCTGTCGGTGTGTAAAGCACCAGGGAAGAGTGCAGCTTACCACCAACAAGTCAGAGAACTCCCAAGTACAAGAGAGTTTCAAAGCAGAGCCGGAGATTCATAATGACTAATGGGCTCCTGGTTTAATATCACATATTGCACATTGACGGCAGAGGCACATTTCTTGGATATGGATTGAAGTGGTGTTTCATTGTCATGTGCAAATATGGCAAAAATTGGTTATATTCAAACAGATTTTATGCAATATCATCGAATGAGGTATTAGATGATGTCTCCAAGTTAGAACATGTAGGGAATGTAAGAATCAGAGGGGCGGGTCCTTTACGGCACAAAGTCTCCCTAGGATCATTGAAATTGAATTTGAATTGAATTATTTCAAAGTAGCCAACGATTCACAAGTTGATGACGCAGATGGGAAATCCAACGTGGACCAGACGTCTTATTTACAAAGTTTACCACCCGTAAAATCTGGTCAATTGTCACAAACATAATGCTCTTTAGATTTTATAGTAAGAAAAGCTGCATTGAGAGACACCAGGTTTCAGTGATTCGCTGTAACTCTGTATCCACACAACGCCCACATGGGCATCAGCTGTCGTATATCAACCTACTCTAATGACACACATGTGAGTAGTTAATATGAACTGTCGTCCTGCTGGTCAAGATTTCAACAAATAGCTGCCAAATATCATGAGAATAATTTTTGTCTCAAATACCTGCTCCCATTAGCCCTGGGGGTAATATTGACCACTTCTAACGGCTCAAAATATATCATCACCTCAATTCCAGAGTTGTACCCATAATGATTTTTAAAAATCCCCCTGTCCACATATAGGTCAGAGGTCAGGGTCAACTACGGGAGCAGTGGTCGACTTGAATGTCGTGCTCCGGGACACTAACAATCCCATTTGAACTTCACTCTACCTCTGTCTACCCTTCCTGTCAGTTCACCTGTCAGACGAGTTCATGTCCCAATGTTGACATTTGTCTCGCCGTGTCCCCCCCGTCTCCCTCTGTCCTGCTGGTAAAAACAAATATGATATGGAATAATTCCTGGGGTGCGGGAGTCGTCTTGAGGGCGTCAGGTGCTTTGTGCGGCCCCGTCCTAATGAGCCACATGTGACCAGTTAAGAAGGACCCATCTGATCTGGCCATTCGCCTCATTACCACCCAATACATATTAATGTCCAGGGTCACATCTTATACATACAACATACATATTCATAGCACACATGCAGGGTCATACATGTATCTTGATGACACAGCCATGACGGCTCTACCGGTCATATTCTCTTCTTTTATTCTCCATGATTTGTTTTATTAGGACCAGCTGTGTGCTGCTCTGCAAAAAAATGAGCCACCGAAATCATTTCCTACTGCGTCGATGATCCTTCCATCACACGTTCAACTAGTCAACGTGTGTATTCGTCTATAAAGTCGCAATGAGATTTAGTATGAGTACCATCATCTTTGCTCATATATATCTTTAGAATTACTATTCATTTAGAGAAAAAAAAGATTTATACGAGCATAAATGAGAAACGCATCAATTCCACAGTCACACAGAAAAAGTCAACACTTTCAAATGAGCCGCATAAGCTTTTTTATTAGAAATGTCTTATATAAGTACTAGTATGATTCATTTGTATTGTCCAGAGGAAGATAGAGTTTATAGTTCCTGCCCTTAATCCAAAGCAGCGCTGCAAGAATCCAGAGTCTTTTATTTGTCCTTGTAGTTTGAGTACAATAAATCCTACAAATGGGGACGATTGTATATGTGTGTTTTTGGACAAATAGTCCAGTCAAAGACGTCTGTGGTGTGGTACTTGGTTGTACGCATGAAATGTGATGGAAATATGTACGTGGAGATTGAGAGAATAGTCACCTGCTGTTTAGACACCATCAGGGGATTTAACACTTTGTTCGAACCTCGTCGAGGCATCAACAGCATCTAAGTAAAGAGTTAATTTAGTCTTAGACATAAAAGACCATTGTCTCTCTCCTGTTTCCAACCAACTGGCTTTTAACCAGGGCCTTGATCGTTCTCTTTCAGTTTGAGATCAGGACCTATTGATTTCGTGTTTATATTTTGCACTCACACACAATTAGCCCCTGCTTGTGCTTAGATTTCCTCTACTTGTGCTCAAACGCAGATATTTTGTTGCTTGCACTCAGATCTCCTCACTCAGCCTCTCTCGGATTTCTCTTCTGTTCCTGTTTGTTTTTTTGGACGCTGGGAGCAGATGTTTCACAAAGAAGCAGCATGAGTGCAGAGGAGAGGAGCTAAAGCTGGAGCGCAGAAAATCAGAGTGCAAGCAACAACAAATCTGAGCGTAAGCGCAGAGTCTCAGCTGAAGCAGAGCAATTCTAAGCACAAGCTGTTTGAGTGTGGGCGCAGGGTTTTGAGAAAAAACTTAAATCTAAGTCCTGCTCTCCTGGATTTTTTTGCACCGCTATGTGATAGCAAATAGAACTAGAAACCTGTAACTACTAACAATGTGTAGCTAATGTGGCCTTAGCTATATGGCTTGTTTTAATTGAAGGCAACTGTTGGGCTTTTGTTAAGGGTTTACGCTCGACTGAGTGCAATTTTAGTTTAACGATTGTTGCAATGTTAGGAGGGAAAGCAATGTCCTCTTACTTGGGCTGTGCGTTAAGGAAAGACTTAAATGGCTGATTTAGGAAAGGACTAAAAAACAACACATTTTGAAAGTATCCAGTTTCAAGGACTTCATCAGGCAC